>NC_134557.1:32942521-33083834 GCF_025594145.1 Primulina tabacum
GGTGCACCTGTTTATTTGTGAAGAAGAAAGATGGTACCCTTCGTCTATGTATTGATATATAGGGAGTTGAACAAGTGACAATCAAGAATATATATCCACTCCCCAGGATTGATGATTTGTGTGATCAATTACAAGAAGCGCTATCTTTCGAAATTGATTTACGATCAGCTATCATCACTAAAAGTAAAGACATATCTCAAAGACTTGCCTTTCCGAACGAGGTATGGGCATTATGAATATTTTGTAATGCCATTCGGACTAACGAATGCACCCGCTGTTTTATGGATTTAATGAACAGAATTTTCAAGCCATTTTTAGACAAGTTCGTGATTGTGTTTATAGATGATATTCTCATTTACTCACGAACTGTCGAGGAGCATCGAGAAATCTGAAACTAGTTTTGCAGACTTTGAAAGATAAACATTATATGCTAAATGGAAGAAATGCGAATTTTGGCTTGAACAAGTAGCATTCTTGGGCTATATCATATCAAAATAAGGCATATCTGTGGATCCAAGCAAGATTGAAGCTGTTATAACTGGCTACGACCAACTACTGTTACTGAGGTACGTAATTTTCTTGGGTTAGCTGGTTATTACCGTTGGTTTACAGCGAGATTTTCTAAGATAACATTGCCTTTGATTGCTTTAAACACGAAAGAATGTGAAATTTGTATGGAACGAAACATATGATCACTGTTTCAAAGAGTTAAAGGCAAAATTGACATCAGCACCGGTCCTTGCTATACCAGAAGGACCAGGAGATTTTGTGGTATACAGTGATGCTTCGAAACAAGGTTTAGGAGCAGTTTTAATGCAGCATGGGAATGTCATTGCTTATGCCTCAAGACAATTGAAAGAATATGAAAAGAACTATCCCACACATGATTTAGAACTTTCAGCAGTGGTATTTGCGTTGAAAATATGGCACCATTATCTGTATGGTGAACGGTGTGAAATATACACAGACCACAATAGTTTGAAATATTTATTCACGCAAAAAGAACTGAATATGAGACAACGACGTTGGTTGGAATTGTTGAAAGATTATGATTGTGTTATTAATTATCATCCCGGTAAAGCCAATGTTGTTGCAGATGCATTAAATCGGAAATCCATTTCTATTGCCGCAATGCAAGTATAGGAACAAATCTTATGGATTCACAGAACTTGAAGATTGATGTTATTCCAAAGGGAGCTTCAATCCAGTTATCATCCCCATGGTTCGACCAACACTTGCAGACTGGATCAAGGCCGAACAAAGTGCAAATAACGAATTACAACAACTGAGACATCGGGATGAGGAAAAAGGAAAATTTGAACTTTGAATTGAATGGGGAAGGAATGGGACATATCGAGGTAGATTGTGTGTGCCAAAACAAGGAACAATCGGAGCCGACATTCTTATAGATACACATGCTACACCCTACGCGATCCATCCAGGAGGCACAAAAATGTACAAATATTTGAAACCATTATTTTGGTGGTCAGGTATGAAAAAAGACATTGCTCAATATGTGGCACAATGTCTAACTTGTCAATAGGTCAAGACTGAACATCAAAGACCAGCAGGACTGCTGAAAGCCATTACCCATTCCTGAGTGGAAATGAGAACATATTACTTTGGATTTCATTCTTGGTTTGCCAAGAACACAAAAAGGATTCAATGCTATATGGGTTATTGTGGATCGACTTACGAAATCAGCTCACTTTCTTTCGGAGAAGACCACATACACGATGAATCAATATGCTGAAGAATACATCAAAGAAATAGTGAGGCTTCATGGCATCTCAGTGTCCATTGTATCTGATAGAGATCCCAAATTTATGTCTGCATTTGGAAAAATTTACATCATGCTAGGGGAACTCGATTAGCATTTTGTAGAACCCGTTAAATCAGACTACGTATAAGCCATGCATAATTTCTAGTATTTAAATTAAAAATGATTTCTTTATTATTTAAAGCATTTTTAAAGTTGTTAGTCATGATTATTTATTTTAAATCGCATAAGTTTAGTTTTATTTTTTCAGTTAAATAAGCGAGGTCGGACTGGAGTTGGAGTATTGATATAAAATTTAATATTAAGAAAACATTCCTAGAAGTTATTTAAGATAAATAATAAGTCATTTTAAAATAAAAGAATGTTTAAGGATTTATTTAATTAACTTGAGATAAGTAGTAAATAAGTTCCTTTATGTCCAATAATTTAATTTAAAAAGCCTAAATTAAAATATGTGACCAATTGAGATAAGTTAATATAAGCTTATTTTAATTAAGGAATTTCAACTTAACATGTAAGTAATTTAACTTAAAGAATTAGCCATGCATGCAAGATAATTACCATCCTAAACTAATTTATTAATTCACTAAAATACCTAATGGGTAGATAAAAATTTAAAGATTTAAAATACAAGATTTAAGTAATATTTCCTAATTATTTAAAAGATTTTCGGTCACCCCTTTGTAGAAGATTTGAATTTAGTTTGCAAATCAACTTTGATTCCTTTCCATATCCACTTCATGGTAGATAATCCCATAATTTTAAACCCTCATTTAATTATTAATTAAGCAATTTCCTACCCCCATTTAATTAAATAAAATCGGCCACCTCTTGTTAGGATTTTATATTGCTTTGTCAACTCACCATTTTATTTCTTTCCTTAATATTTCCTTGGAGATAATTCTCTCATCTTTTAATCTTCACTAATTAACAATTAAGCAATATCCTCCCTCAATTTATTAAGCTAGGAATTGGCCCTCATCCTAGAAAAAAATATCCCTCAAAATCTCTTGATAATCAAATCTTTCCTTATCTCACAAACTAGAAGGATAGAAAGATTCATTTTCCTCTCATTTATCTTGCAACCTCCATTATCTTCCTAAACTTCCCTCCCTCACCATATCACCGAAATTCAGAGCATATTCAGAGTAAAAATCGTGAGGTAGCTGAGGAAAAACAAGAGAGAAAAAGTAAGAAAGCGAAGCACTCCGTCTCCTCCGCGCCGCGTCGTTGTTTTCTTTTGTTTTCTCCAAAACAAAATCCAAGGCATGTCTATATTTTCCTTTACTCTTCAATCAAGTCATATAGGTATTTTTAAACATCACATGTACACGATTTCAAGCAAGAAAACCGAAATATGACAGCAAGTTTTTGTAAAATTCTGCACAGATTTTTAGCCTTCCTTGTGCACTTCACGTTTTCTGCTGTTTTGATGGTTCAGGTTGTTGGCTCGATTCCAGGGGCTCGGGGCTGCATCTAGACATGTACTAGGACATGTTAGGGTCATGTAAGAACGTTGGTTCCAGCCTCTATACGCTGGAGATAGAGTTTTGACAGCAATACCCCAAACATGTCACTTTGTGTCTCGAAATTGGCATGTGTATTGCCTAAGGTGGAGATTCCGATCTTGGCTGCCCTAGGGCTGTAGCGATGGTTAGAACCTCTCCTTGGCATGTCTAAGACGTGACCAAGTCGACCTTTCAAGGCTTGGTCCATGGTTGCATCGGTTTTTAAACAAAACAAGAACAGCCCCCTTCGATCTCCTCCTTTTTCTGCATGTGTAACTTCGGCTTCATGGTATTGGTGTGGATCTTGGTTGGACTAGGTCCCTTAGCCATGGTTCATACCATACCTATTGATGTCTAGATCAAGCCATGGTCAATCAAATGGCCATTGGAAAGGTCCATGACAGCAAATGAAGCAATTCTTCCCACGCGCGCAGGTTTGCCTCTCGGATGGGAGTTTCGGGTGGTCCATGGTGTGGTTTGGATTGTGGCTGGACTAGGGCCCTTAGCCATGGTCCAAGCCAACCCTTAGGATGTTGGGAAGAGGTTCTGGTTGGTGGTTCAACCCCCAATGGCCATTAGCCTCGCAAACAACGCAAAGAAACGCAAGCGCCGCTGCTGTATTTTGTGACAGCAAGTTGTGCTTCGGTTCAGAGGTCTGTTTCGAGTTCTTGGTTGGCTTTTAGTCTATGACCTTGGACTGGACAATACCCCATTGAGTTAGGAAGGTCATGTTTTTGGCCGTTTGTGATTTGGTCAAGTTAAGAGGTCGTATGAGAATTTACGGTGCAATGTGCCAAAGTGACTCTCGAAAGAGCGTTCATGTTTTTGGCCTCCATTCACCAAATTTCGAAGTACTGAAATGTTAGGAGCATTATTTCATCATTTTAAGTGTATTTTAATCATGAATAAACGATGGTTCCGTGTTGGTTCGGGTTGGCACGGAGTCATGATTAAATACCAAGTCATTGGGCGTAATTGTCTCGTTTTTGTAGTCAATTACAAAGTTTGAGCAAGTAAATCATTTGCATATTTTTCATGTTAGATTCAAGTCGCAGCGAGCCTGGGAACGATCCAACCCATTCGGTAAAATTAATACAGGATATTTAATTATGTTACGTGCAAAAATATAAAATATTCATTTTTGAGATTTATGCGAAATTCCTTGTGGCCACTTCATTATCATGGGATTATTACTTCACCCGGTGGTCACTTACCGGTTCAGTTCAGTTCATTTATTGGTACGGATATTCAGTCCAAGGGCTGTGATGATCTCTACCGCCCAATATACTGTGGTTTAGTCTGATCAGACCGATCCAGTTCAGTTCAGTTCAGGAGCCACTTGTGTAGAACATATTCTCAACATAAAATTATGACATGTTATTTATGACAGGGCTCGATTGAGCAAACATTTCACTTATGATTTTCAGTTCAGTTATGCAAGTATTATAATTACTCATGGCATGATATTTTTACGTTACGCCAGACTCATGATATTTTTACCATGCATGCAATCTTATTATTATTACTTGTTATTTATGATATATGCATGCTAGGTCTTTAGACTCACTAGACTTGATTGTTGTAGGTACTGATGAGGTCGGGACCGAGGGCGGGGACCAGTGAGTCATCTTGGGTCGGCAGTAGTAAGAACCCGATGACCTCATTTTTAGCAATTACTATTTTATTTCAAACTCAGTTTTTATCTGTTGCTGAATTATTTTAAATTGTTATTTTGCAAACAATAATTATTTCCGCTGTGCTATTTTGAACATTAAACTCTATTTATCAGTTTATTTTACGAATGAGGCATATTACTTATTTTAAAAAAAATTTAAAAATTTCCTACAAATTTTCAAGTACGACATTCGGACCTCTACACATTTAGTACAATATTCCACCCTCAAAATGACGGGCAATCAGAACGAGTAAATAAGATATTAGAAGATATGTTGAGGGCATGTACTATTGACTTTCCAGGCAGTTGGGACAGTAAACTACCGTTGGCCGAGTTCACATATAATAATAGTTATAAGTCAAGCATTAGAATGGCACCATATACTGCATTATATGGCAAAAAATATCGCTCTCCAGTACATTGGGATGAAATAGGAGAAAGAAAGTTATTAGGCTCTGAATTGGTACAACAAACAGCAGAATTGGTAACCAAGATCAGAGAAAGAATGCACACTGCCCAGAGCCGACAGAAAAGTTACGCTGATGTGCGACGTCGTCAATTGGAATTTCAGGTCGGTGACCATGTATTTGTAAAAATATCACCATTGAAGGGCATTTTGTGTTTCGATAAGAAAGGAAAATTAAGTCCAAGATATATCGGTCCATTTGAGATCTTGGACATAATAGGAGACAAGGCCTACCGAGTTGCTTTACCACCGAACTTATCAAATGTTCATAATATTTTTCATGTTTCCTTGCTACGGAAATATTTGGCCAATCCTTCTCATGTTCTTCATTACGAACCATTGGAGCTTGCATCGAATCTCTCGTATGAAGAACGGTCGGTCCAAATCCTCGACAGGAAATCAAAAGTGTTACGAGGCAAGGAAATACCCTTAGTGAAACTATTATGGCGCAACCATGCAATCGAAGAAACAACTTGGGAGCGAGAAGATGAAATTCAATAGAGATATCCTGAACTATATGGTACGTCAAATTTCGAGGACGAAATTCTTTGAAGGAGGGGAGAATTGTAATGTCCGGTTACTCGTACAAATGATAATAAGGCGTTTATGTCATTTAATATGTAGTTATTTAGCTCATTATGTTTTACATGTTGATTGAGGTATCGATATTGAGATTGAATATGATTTCTAGATTGTCCATGGTGTATTGAGAATGAATATGTGTTTAAATAGTGATAGTAAGATGTGTAGGTAGAAGTAGCGTAATGAAGTTGGTAGGAAACGAGATGAAAATAAGGCAATTTTTACAGGTTTTAGGATAATGATTAGAATAATTATCCAAATTATGTGAGACCATAACCATTAGAAATCTAAGACAAAAGTTTACAACTTTCATGTTTTGAGTTTTGTCCAAATCATTGTGGAAGACAAGCCAAAAGCGCCCCGAAGTGTGTCGTGTGTATCGTCATTCCTAAAATGACACATTTTGGTAGATTGATCATAAATATTTACTCAAACCTCCAAATGACATGAAACCAATTGGAGATTAAAGCCAAGCCATAGGGCTACAACTTTTATGTTTACCACTTTTTCTGATTATGAAGGGAAGAGACGTTTCTGCAATGATCTTTGACAAAAATATGCACAGTGGCAGAATGTGTGGCGCCCGAGCGGTAAGATCTTACTGCCCGAGAGCCGGTGCACGAAATTTTCATCTTTTGGACAGAATGTTCCGCGCTCGAGCAGTAATATCTTACCATCCGAGTGCCACCTTGCATAGAAAAAGATAAGTTTCGAAATCTTTAAGCTTCCTCATCACTCTATCAACTTCCTAACAGCAAAGAACTCGAAAGAACTCCACGAAATCTTCCTCCAAATGCTTTCTTCCTCCTCTTCTTCATCATTTTGAAGCTAGTAATTACTTCTTCATCATAATAGCCTCCTAGGGTGGTAAGTATTCAACTATTTAATGGTTGTTTCACCTATTATAGACATAGTAACTGAATTATTGATATATTTGACAGTATAGGAGTGAGAAACATCGTCTCAACCCAGTATTCGTACGCTTGGACTGTAAGTTGGCATGTTCTTGAAGTAATACATGAGTAATATTACGAATTTCAAATGCTTCCCATTGTTTATTGATATATTTACATTGTTAGTATGTTTATTGATGAAAACATAGCACCATATTCCATTGTTATGTATTAAATATGAAAGAAACTCATGAATATTGAAGATGAATGCTATGTCATGAACATGAGCATGAACATGAAAGAAAAAGGACTGATTTTTATATGATATAGAGCTTGTTGACATCATAGGTGGTTTTAAGTCCACCAAACCTATTGGCCAATATATGTTCATGGGACATGGGGTTGCCAAAAGTGCTCCTTGACGTCCAACACATTAGTAACTATATAATTAAGCAAGCACAATAGTACAGGTCAACTAATGAGGCTCAAGTACATACATGAACATGTATATACGGTATGATATGACATTGTTTAAAGTTTCATTGTTGATCACGACTTGATATGTATGTTCTTTCTATGCATATTGATACGTATAAGTGCCAACTTATTGAGTTTTATAAACTCACATAGCTCATGTATTATAGGATCAAGTAATGAAGATACATAGGATGCCGATTCGCCAATGGATGCTTGTGACGCGCCTCACCTCGACAAGAACCTGGACATCTTATTGTATAGCTTCCGCATATGTATTGTAGTAAATGTTATGTCAGGGTTTGAAACAAGTTCCACTATATGTATGATGATACAATGTATGTTTATATATGAGAATGTGTTTATAAGTGCATATATGGTATTGCTTGAGTTTTGGCTTAGACAAAATTTAGGGACATCGTACCAAAATTTTATCAACCGTCAAATCAATGCCCCTTGTTTGAAATTGCTTCCTAATATAAGCACATATAATTCAAACTCTATTTTGATTAGACGTATAAGTATCATTAGTCATGTCAAGTATAGAGTAAGGGTGTGACATAATAGAGGCCCCGAGAATTTTACAGACGACATCTATATTTTTTTTACATGTATATATATTACATATTCTTAAAATATATTCAAAAATAATAAATATATGAGCTAGTAAAATGGAAGTATAATACCTTTTAAAAAAGAATGGACTGGTCTACGTTTTAGATGATAAACTCAATTTTAATGTGCCGATGCACAAGATTTGCTTTATTTTAATTATTGATCTGTCCATGATAATTATTTTACTATTCATATTTGTGTATATCAAAATCTGTGTGAGTATATATATATATATGTACGCACCATCTGAGGCTTAGAATCAAAGTGAAACTGGTACGTGACATTGTTATACCAAAAATTTTCTTAGTGGCTTTCGCACACATGAAGGTTATTGGTTTCCAGCCTATATACCATGTTCAGCTCATACTGAGCTAAGAAAAAGAAAAATTTAAATTCCAGAAAAATAATGAATATAAAGTTCTTATTTGGAACTTTTATAAAACATGAAAGGATTTATTAAAGATATACAAAAGAAATTAAACAATAGATGATTTTACCGAGGTCCACCTCAGAAACATAACATAAAAAATCACCCATAAACGCCTTAAACGCCATGTCTCGGCTAAGCAGGCTGAAGGACTACAACATGAATTTATTATTTCCTGGTTAAACTCGAACCTTGTGTTTACCATTTCTTTGTTCATCTTTTTACTTTATATTCTAACCAATGATCCTTATATTACATTAAATTCTAAAAATTTAAATAAATCTTTTATTATCTCAATTTAATTCTAAGTTACAAGATAAATAAATAAATAAATATATATATATATATATATATTATATATGTGCAATTACATCAATGACTTTGCTACTTTTTGTATATAGGTATAAGATTCTAGGTGTGGGAGAAAGTATTATAAAATAGTCTGTGAGATTTGGATTCACACTTATCTTTACACTTCATTGTTTTGTTTGGGGAAATTTTTTTATGAAAAAATACTATTGAGAATGATTTAATAATATTTTGGTAAAACGACGAGCGCTTGGCTATAAAATTTTAATTTAAAATTTATTTAATTTTAATATTATTCAAACAATTAAGAAACTGTGGTGTGGTCTCTGTTAGTTTCACTTATATTTAATTACTGAAGTCCAATTACAAAGTTATTTGCAAACAAGTGAGTATTTATACACAACTGCTTTTTTTTTTTGTCCGGTGATATACGATACTTTTTCAAGTTTCCAAAACATACAATTACTCCAATTGAGTGAGTAAAGATGAATACATACTAAAATAAAACAAATTTGAATGCGGAAAATGTCAAAAAAATTCAAGGACGGGAATTACAAGATGCTCTCAATAATACGTGTGTGTGTGTGTATATATATCTCTTGCCCTCTCGTGTGTGTGTATATATACATATATATATATATATATATATATGAAATTCGAGATTTCTGTCGCATACGATGATTTTTTTTTTATTACAATTAACTGGATGGGGCGAGTGGTCTCGTTTTTACATGGATTTGACGTCGCTTATCTATAATAATTATGGGAGATAGTTATGTGATAGTGAAATCTTATATATAGGATGGATTTCAATGATCGTCTTCCAACCAGCGATTTCTGGAACACAACAAAAGGATTTAACTTTTACGTTTCGGGTTCAAATCGTCTTACCTAAAAAAAGAAATCTTTACAGAAAGAATTAAAGAACCATCAATACACAATGCATTGGCTTCCCAGAACCTTCTTCTGCTAATGAAAATACAAAGCATAGAAAAGCTTGAAACTCAAACTTCCTTGTAGATGCTATCCATCTTTAAAATAGTACTAATTAATCCATAAAGTTTTTTTTTTAAAAAAAAGGGAAGAAGAAGAAGATTAATTAATACGAACATGAGCCACTGAATGCCATGTACTTTCTACTTGTACGGTACGGAACTTGTCTATCTTATGCATACATATTCTTATTTGCTTCAAGAATGTTACCACGTTTAATAATTATAATATAGATATAGATATAGATAATCTTATCTAGCTGTCTTCAAATTTATTTACTGTTTATTTTATTGACCAAGTTTGATAAACACCCTTTTTCATATAAATATTAGTTTTTTTAGGTTTATAACTTTTGTATGTGTCTACAGATTTAAACGGAAAAAAATGATTTCAAGAAAAGTTCAAAATATATTTCTGGCGTTAAAATTAAATTTTTATGGTATAAAAAGTGTTTGAGTTGCAATAATTTCATGTGCTAGTAGAGCAATCGAAACGTAACGTTTGAGTGGTTGTACAATTTAAAAAATTTGAGTTGCACAATTATCACTAATTGTGATTTTTTTTGTTAAACGGAAAGAGCTCATGAGTTCTTCAATTGGTATCAAGGTTAAGGTCATATGTCTAATTTTCATTTATTTCAAAGAGTGTAATTATTGAGAGGTAAATTGTTACGTAAAATTATTTTTCCTTATATGAGAGCAATTGAAAATAAAAGCCAAAGAGCACCTGTAGAAGGAGGGGCTCTTATTGAATCAAATCCACAGACTCGGTCGGTATTGGACATGTTTGCAGTACCCGTTACCTCCTGTCCTTATTCGTCTTATGATTAGGACCTTTTCCTGAGCCTTTATACAGCCTATGCTAGGGATGGCGATTGGGCCGGGGTCGGGGCGAGTTTGCCATCTCCACCCCCATCCCCGAATTCCATCCCCACCCTCATATCCACCCCAATCCCCGTCCCCAAACCCGAAACTTCGGGGATCAACTTCCCATCTCCGTCCCCATCCCCGTTTCAAAAATAATAATATGGCAAGACGATGACGAATTCGAAGATTTTCTCAAACCAAAACTTATTATTACCTATTATTATTAGAGATAATATTAATATTAATATCAATATCAATATTAATAATAATAAGATTATTAATATTTTAAAAAATAATATTATTATATTATTAATATTAATAATACTATTATTTTATTATTGATATTATTTTCGGTGCGGGTTCGGGGATTTCGGAGATGGGGATAGTAATCCCATACCCGTCCCGAATTACATCGGAAATTTTTTTAAATCCCCGAACCCGAACACGAAAAAATCGGGGATCCCCATCCCCGTTTCGGGCTTTCCCCGCAGGGCCCCAAACCCGTGGGAAAAGTTGTCAATCCCCGGCCTATGCTCTCGGAGGGTAATTAATCAACTTGTAGCGATTCGATTTGGTGTGACCATTTCAATTACAATGCTCGGATTGATTCAAATCTTTCTTCATGTCATCAGATCTACCATGTGTGGAGTAAAATGCATGTAAGCCAAACTCGAAGATAGGAGCAACAAATATCATCAAGGAACAATAAGACTTCTTGTGAAATGACCAGGTGCAAATCTAAAACTGTCCAAAAGTTGGAGCAGGAAATGTTGAATCGATCCAGGAACAAGGGAAGAACAAATGTGAGTCGAGGTTAGAGTTTATGTCTCTCTTTAAGAAGAATTTTTCCGACACGGTGCTTATGGAACACGACAATCATCTATCAAAAAACGACTTGTGTTTGTGATAGGAGCACTCCAAATCACGAACACGAACAAACTTCTAAGATGTTTTTTTGAACTTTCTAACGAAGAAAAAATTGTATGCAACAATATGTGTTGGACGAAAATATACTGTATTGTGTATTTTTGACTTTTTGATGGTCTAACCTTATTTTATTATAAGGTAAGGGTCTATTTACACTTTTACAAGATTTGGATGTGCCTTTTTGTGATTAGTTGTTACTCTTGGATGAGATTTAATATGATCCGTCATATCTTAATATAATGGTATTGATTCACACCCCATTTGGTTAGTTACAATAATTGGATCACATCCTTTGATCAAATTTAATCTAGTGCGCCCATTTGAATTGAACGATCTAGATCACATCACATCTATCTAAGATGATCACAATATTTGGATAAAACCTCAGATCCAGCATATCTAAACCATCAGTCTAATATAATGGTCCACATTTCATCTCCTTGATCTAGATCAATCCAGCACATCCGTTCATCATGCAATGATGTTGATAACACATACTCTTGAATCATCACACCCCGTTGGATCTTAACAGATGTTATCTCACTCGTCCTAGTAGAACACAATCGCTTGCTACATCATCTAATCACCGCCACGTGTACGCTGACTAGACCATATGCGAAGTCATCGAACCTGATTTTCGGGTAAACCAATAAACATAGCGCGATTCCAAATACTATAATTCTTTGAACCACACAACTGCTCAATAATCAAATTGAGCCATGGGTAGTCCGAAGGATGCAAATAAAGTGGATTGGGAACATCATTCTCACTGTTAGCTATAAAAAAAAATAATAAAAAAATTTAACCGCAGTTGAAAATAAACAAATGCGTGAATGTACCAATCATCGAAGAATTTCATAGACAACGAGAAAATATCGCTCTCTGATACTATAGTAATATATCATAATTTGGGAGGAAAAATATGTACTCCATTGTTTAAAAGTTAAAAAAAATATTTGTTTTCTATTCCTAAACTATAGGTTTTGTATAATGACGTGACCTCTCTGAAATGGATGAGCCGGGTAAGAGGCTCCAATGGATCAAATCAGTAATTTATAATGTTTGGGAATTTGAGTGAAGGTAATGACTTGGATTAACACCTACAAACAAAAAAATAACTCGTGAATGGGCGCCAGAGGGATGTCCGACGTAGCCACTTCGATGCTTAAGTCAGCAAGTTGAAGATGAACACAAGCAATATTTGAGAGAAAATATGTAAGTGCTTGAGAGTTCAGAATCCAGAGTCCATAAATGACATTAATACCTGCTATTTATAGTAGAAAAATGGGATAGGTACCTCGATTCTCGTGCCACCTACTAAGTATGACAAGTCGGCTGCCCATACTTGTACCTTCTGATGACTTCTAGGACACTCCAAGCCCAAGTGGTTCTGGCAGATTAGACGGCTTGTATCAATCACACTCGAGTGTGGTGCAATTCTCGAGGTAGCCCGGGTTGTGATGATGATTGCCCGGGAAGAGGCGAAGTGCCCGGGTCCTGCGGAAAGTGCCCGGTCTAGTGGCTTTGATTTGGGCTATCCAAGTAATAAACCGGGTTAATGACAACCCGGATCCTTATGAGGGTATCACCACCAATCCCTAAAATAGTCGGGCTAGAGTCCTGCTCGCTGTCCCGATCAGTCATACTTGTAATTTGTAATGAATATAATTAAGAAGGTGTAAGAGCATCGGGGCTTAAAATAGTCCACGGATGGAATGAGATACCGGGGTCTAATATCACCCGGGTTTAAGATAATATGCCGAGGCCTCACATTGCCCGGGTTTTGAATAAGACGCTGGGGCCTCATGTCTCCTAGATATTTTGTCGTTTAGTATTTCCGGGCAATCCAAGGGATGTCATTATGACGCATGTTTTAGCATTAAATTCTCGCAGAAAAAACGTTCCGTATTCCGAGAATCCGATAAGTCTGACACCTTGATATATGTGTACGTCCTTTCGTATGTCCGGTACAATTTACGAGGTGCATCTTGATCGTCCACGTGTATTTAGATCAACGGCCATGATATTTCTTCACTGCCTATATATAATAGCCCCCTATTTTTAAAAAATCACTCTCAAATTAAAACCATTGGCGAAGCCCTTGCAAAAATTTTCTTGACTCTCCGCCGCACAAAATCGTCAACTCCGATAATCTTCCGCCGCTCGCAGCTGCTCCATCAACCTCGCTTCAAAAACTTTTAAGCTTTCTCCTCTTGCGTTATGTCTAACTCCACTACTTCTACCTCAGGAGCCAATGCGCGAGGCTCATCTGGTATCACTACAAAAAAAAAGACGAAAGACAACGGTTTTTCACTGTTGTCGTAGGTGAAATAAAACCGTTGTTAAAGCTCCTGTGGTTAAAAGATGTGCTCAAAGACAACGGTGAAAAACCGTTGTCGTAGACGTCAAAGACGACGGTGAAAAACCGTTGTCGTAGGTCTTGTAAAACCGTTGTTAAAGGCCTTGTGGTTAAAGGGTGCGTTCAAAGACAATGGTGAAAAACCGTTGTTGTAGACGTCTAAAGACGACGGTGAAAAACCGTTGTCGTAGCATTGAAAAATAGTTGTTAAACTAAATGTTGCGACGGTTTTCCAAAATAAACCGTCGCTATTAGCGACGATTTTATAACACCGTCACTATTAGCGACTGTTTATTATATGAGGTCCGTCGCAAACCAGCGACGATTACTAAATTAGCGACGGTGTTTATATTTATTCCGTCGCTACTTAGCGACAGTTTATCATATGCTTTCCGTCGCTAAATATTTCAATAAAATAAAAAAAAAATTTACTGTTATAATTTAATAAACCTACAAAAAAAACTTACAAACTTACTAAATTAATAATATTTATAATCTTACACTTCGAACTTCAAATAGTTTTTCTTAAATTAAAATAATATTTAAAATCTTACACTTAGAATTTACACTTAGAACTGAAAATAACTGAAGAGAAAAGAATTTGTTGTGAGGAGAAATGACTAAGGGTGCGGTATTTATAGGCAATTTGCAATTAGCGACGCTATTTCTTTAAACCGTCGCGAAAAGCGACAGATAAAACCAAATCTTCGCCATGAGCGACAGTATAGATAACCGTCGCAAAATTCAAATTAGCGACGAGTGTTTCGTCGCTAATTTAAAATTGCGACATTTTTATTGAAACTGTCGCTAAATTAAGCGACGAGTTTTTTTAAAACGTCACGAATTCAACAATTCGACAGTTTTGTGAACCGTCGCTAATTTAAATTTGCGACAGTTATTTTGGAAATCATCGCTAAATGTAGCGACGACTTATTTCAAACAGTCGCCGATTTAAAATTAACGATGGTTTAAGTCAAATCGTCGCTAATTTTACCGACGGTTTATGAAAAACCGTCGCTACTTTTTTTTTTTAAAAAAAATTATAAACTACGACAACGTTTTTTCAAAAAACCGTTGTCGTTAACCAAATAAAACACTAAAAAACGACAACGTTTTAAAAAATCGTTGTCGTAGTTAAAAATCCATCCGAAAGACAACGGTTTACTTAAACCGTTGTCTTTGACCCTTGACAGAATCTTATATAAGCAACGGTTTTTGAAAAAACGTTGTTGTAGCCTAAAAAAAAACGCTCATAGAAAACCGTTGTTGTAGCAAAAAAAAAAAGCCCTTAGACAACAGTTTTCAAAAACCGTTGTTGTAACAAAAAAAAAAACGCTCATAGACATTGGTTTTTAGTTGTCGTAGAAACATCAAAGACAACGGTTTTTGAAAACAGTTGTCGTAGACACATCAAAGACAACAGTTTTTAAAAAACCGTTGTATATCAGCGGGTTTTTTAGGCTACGACAACAGTTTTTGTTAAAACCGTTGTTAAAAGATAAAAACACAACGGTTTTAATAAAAACCGTTGTCTTATGAGTGTTGTTGATTTGTATTTTTCTTGTAGTGTATGAGTCCACCGCGCTGCGCTCCGATTCTCCTCTTTCTCCGCCTCGCCGTCGTACTACCCACACCTCTAAGAAACCTTTGGCCCACCAAACCAAACCCTCTTCTCTGAAACCTTCTTCTTCAGGTACTTCCCGAATTCTGAAAAAGGATAAGGGCAAAGGCAAAGCCCGAGCTTCTGACCCTCCTCCTACCGATGCCCCGGAAATTCCCTGGTTCTCCTCTTTGAGCAGCACTTTGCGCTCGGGGGCAGATGAGGAAATCTAGGTTCTGGGATCCATTCCTTCTACCTCTTCTATCTTTGTACCCGGCCCCTATGACCAGGCTGGCAAGCCCCCTCCCGGATATACTACCTTCTTCCCGGACCAAGTTAGGAATAGTCTTCGGTTTCCCATTCCTTTTTTTTTTCATCGAGGTAGCCAAATTCTTTGGTGTACCTATCAATCAACTTCACCCCAATTCTTTCCGCATCATGGCTTCGGCCTATGTTTTATTTAAAATGAACAATCTTCTTATCAACCCCCTCATTCTTCATTATTTCTTTTCTTGCAGACTCGGGGATAATGTCTTTTCCCTGACTGCCCGCCTTAATTCCCGATTTCTTGATGATATTCATTCTTCTCAGAAGGGGTGGAAAGGACGATTTTTCTTTATTCAACTCCCCGGTCCTCTTCCTAGTCTGACCGGGTTTATTCAATCCCTTTTACCACAACATGCCCTTCCTCAAGCTTACAAATTTGAGGAACCTTTCCTCATGAGTCAAGCTCTGGTGGAGGGCCACAAATATTCCTCCTCCGTTCTTATCTCCAATGAGAATTTGTTCGCTTATGGGTTGAGTGCCCGGGCTGAGGACCCTTTGGACAGGGTGATTGACGAGGCTGCTGGCTCGGGTGCTCAACCAGGTACATATTATTTTTTTTATACTTGTTCTTTACTTTATTCTTATGTAAATTTGCAACTTGTACTGATGTTTCCTTCCTCCAGTTTGTGCAGATAACTCGAAAATTCAGGAGGCCTTCGCTAAGAAATGGGCGGGGCCGAGAAAGCAGCCAAGGAGAAAAAACTGGCAGCTCGGAAGGCTACAGCTGATAAGAAACAGGCCAAGGAGGAGGCAGCCTGACAAGCTGAGTTGACTCGGGTCGAGACTCGACAGGAGGAGGAGGCGACCCGAGATGAATCCCGGGAGGATTCTGAAGATCATGTCCCTCTCATCCAGAGGAAGCAAAAAGCTGTCACAAGCCTGGAGCCAATTCTGGTCGAGGATAACCGGGAGGTGGGCCAAAGTTCATCTCAAGCCACTCGATCAACCCCCCCCCCCCCCCCCCCCCCGGCAACAACCCAACCAACAGCCCCTTCTCCTCGAGCAACCTCCCCGAGTCAATATCTTTGAGGAGGGATCCTCGGCTAGGGGGCTCAAGATCTTTAAACAACTCCTGACTCCTGATGAGGAGGCTTGTTTGAAGAACTCCCGGGCCTCTGCCAAACTTTTCGAAGGCTCGAATAAGCTCTTGGCGGTAAGTTTTTCCGTTAATCTTTCTTGCTATATTTATCATTTATTCTTTACTGACTTGTTTTTGAACAGGTTGCCCAACTGCTGATCTCAGCCTTTGAGGATGTTGTTGCGGGGGCCACCATTTCTGGTAACCGAGCCCGGTAAAGGCCAAGCTTCAAGAGGAATTGTCCCGGGCTCAAGCCACTTATGAGGAAGAAGTGAGCAGCTTGCGCTTGGCCCTGGACAAGGCCCGAGATGACATCAATGAAGGCCTTGTTCAAGAAGAAAATCTGCGAGGTACTCTATCTGTCTCGGAATTAAGGAACCATTCCCTTTCTGAACTGGTAGAGGTACAACTACTTCGGGCTGAGAAAGCCGAGTGTGCCCTGGCCCTGGCTTAGTACAACAAGGATAAATGGCAGGCCTCCTTCCTTCAATCTCCCGAATTCAAGAAAGCCATTGAAGACCGGGCCTATCCCCTGTTCCAGACCGGTTTTGAAAAGTGCCGGGAACAATTTGAAGAGGCCGGGCTTATATCTGAGGATAGGGGAGACTTCCCTGACTTCGGACGTGCTATAGCATCCCTTCCCAAGGATGGGGAAGAAGAGAAGGAGGCTCCAGAAGAACAGCCAGGGTTAGAACATATAGATATAGATTAGGATTGTTTTTTTCTTTGTTTATTTCCTGTAATTCCTGCCTCCGGGCTTTTATTAATGAAAATCTTTCTTCCCTTCCATTGTTTATTCATAATATCATGATAAGTCTTCAAGAAAACCCGGGTAATTTAACTGTGTATAACAATTAAAAAATCTTCTAAGTGTTGAGAACTGACCGGGATTTTTAATAAATAATCAAGATACTGAAATATGATCTCGAATAAGAACCAAGGTGCGGAGCCTTGGGCTGGGGAACATGTCCCGAGACTTGGGAATGGTCGAGGTGTGGTTTCCCGAGCCAGGGTGTAGTGCCTTGGGCTTTTTAAGAACCAAGGCACGGACCCTAGGGCCGGGGAACATGTCCCGAGACTTGGGAATGGTCGAGGTGTGGTTCTCCGAGCCAGGGTGTAGTGTCCTGGGCTTTTTAAGAACCAAGGTACGGAGCCTTGCACCGGGGAACATGTCCCAGGACTTGGGAATGGTCGAGGTGTGGTTCTCCGAGCCAGGGTGTAGTGCCTTGGGCTTTTTAAGAACCAAGGTACGGAGCCTTGGGCCGGGAAACATGTCCCAGGACTTGGGAATGGTCGAGGTGTGGTTCCCCGTGTAATGCCCGAGAATTTTGTTATTGTAATCTGAAATGATTTGTTGTAATTGATGTGATTTTAGACGGAAAGGATTGGATCGGAAAGGGCGAAAGAATCTTTTGAATTATGTGCGAGGATGAGCCCTCGCGCATATGCGCGACCCAGACGGGCGCATATGCGCGAGGTAGGCAGAGAACCTCGCGCATATGCGCCGAGTGAGGGCGCGCATATGCGCGAGCTGCCGTGATGATACGTGCCGAGACATAGTGTCTCGCGCATATGCGCTGGCGGAAGTCGCGCATATGCGCGAGACGTGCCAAGTGAAGGAAGAGCCACATGTACTTCACCATGCCTATATAAAATGTAAAGTATCATTTCCCTTCACGAAAATCAGAAGAAAGGACCGAAGCGCTTAAGAAGAAAATCCTTACGCCTTTTCATATTTTAGATTTGTGATTGTGCAAGATCTGTCCATCAGAATTTCGATCCGAGTTCAGTACAGTACTCCTCTCGTTACAGGCTTCACACAGACGTACGTTTTCGTACATTTTGTTACGATTTGAAATTATGATATTGAAGGAATCGGATATGATTCATATATGGTGTTCTTATGATATTAGGCATAATATATTCGAAACCGGATTGAAGAACAGATACCGTATGGAATTGTTATGATTTTTGGAATAGATTTGATTTGAGATTTGATATCAGATTTGTATTGTTATCGATTATGAGTTGTGGGAATTTATATCTGTTGAATTTTATTGCTGGGTATATCGAGATGGTGCCGTTGTGTTGTTGAAACAGAATTTGATTGAATTCTAATTATATCCAGAATTGATTAACATTGTATATTGATATTGTGCCTATTGGAAATGTCATTTCAGATTTGATATTGGCAGATTCGAATTCGAGACTTCGACTTCGTCAAACTGACCAAAAGAAAGGTATAAATCAATGTTGAACCGGGATGATACGACTCGAGTTTGATTTGACTTGAGTTTCCCAAAACCACATACTTTTCTTTATTGCATTAATATTTGCAATTTATGAGATTGATATGCTTAGTCTATTGATTTATAGCAAAGCATGTGTCGAGTCATGGGCTGATGTGCCAAGTCTTTGGCTGATGTGCCAAGTCTTCGGCTGAGTCGTCAAGACACTGGATGTGTGATTTATATCGATATTGCTTAGGATTTGATTCATTCCTATCGCTGAGATTCGATATAAGTGCCACTGTCCAGGAACCGGATCCCTAGATTAGAGATGAGTCGAGTCTGAGATGACGAGTCCAGAGTTTATTTACAGCTTTATATCGATTCATGTCGTTCAGATTTGATACATGTCATTGATATCTGTTTCATGCTTTTATATTTGTTTATATGATTGCATGTATACATTTCTTATACTGGGATGTATTCTCACCGGAGTTATTCGGCTGTTGTTGTGTTTGTATGTGTGCATGACAACAGGTGGGACAGGATCAGGGTCAAGAAGAGGATGAGATATTACAGTTAGTGGGAAGATCCGACCCAGAAGTAGATTAGGATTCAACATTTGATATATAATAGTTGAACCCTAGTTTGACAGGAATGTATTTAGTACAAGACATGTACTTTTACTTTGATATGTATATCAGATTGGTTCCATTATGTTTCCGCACTTGTATTTTTAAAAAAAATTTAGACCATGTTTATCTTAATTGAGTTAATTATTCCCAAAGATGATTAAGAAATGAATTAGCGTACGGGTCCCTACATCTCGAGCCAGGGTGTAGTGCCCTGGGCTTTTCTTTAAATAACCGGGGCCTAATACCTCCCGAGATAAGATAAAAGAAACATACATAACACTTTACTTTGAGAAAATAGATCTTTCATTTATTTCTTCCATCAAATAATTACATCCGTTAAGCATAATACTTTTTCAAATTAAATACATTCCAAGGCCTTTTGAGAAGACGGCCCTGGGCATCTTCTAGATAAAAAGATCCCGTACTGACACTCCGGGTGATCTTATAGTGTCCTTCCCACCGTGCTTCCAGCTTCCCAACATCCCCGGCAGGGTTGACTTTCTTCATGACTAGATCTCTTACCTGGAAGTTTCGGATCCAGACTTCCTGTTATATGATTTCATAACCCGGCTCCGATATGCTTCCATTCGAATGAATGTTCGGTCTATTTTTTCTTCCAATAATCCAACTCCATGGCCCGGCTTTGATCATTGTCGTCCGAGTAAGATTCTACCCGGGAAGACGTTTGCCCGATCTCAACTGGATGGATTGCTTCATAACCATATACCAAGTTGAAAGGAGTTTCTTGAGTAGGTACCCGGGGAGTGGTTCTGTATGCCCAGAGAACACTGGGTAACTCTTCCACACAGTCCTTTCCTTTACCTTGCAGCCTAGTTTTTAATGATTGTACAATGATTCTATTCACAACTTCTGTTTGGCCATTAGCTTGAGGATAGGCAACAGAGGTGAAGGACTGAGTAATCTTCATTTCCCGACACCATGAGGTAATCTCTTTGCCCTGAAACTGTCTTCCATTATCTGAGATCAGTCTTCTGGGTACTCCATACCGGCATACTATGTTCTTCCATAGAAATTTCAGAACTTCCTGCTCAGTGATCTTGGCCAAGGGCTCAGCTTCCACCCATTTAGAGAAATAATCTACAGCCACCAGCAAGAATTTCTTTTGAGCCCGGGCAATAGGGAAGGGGCCCACGATATCCATGCCCCACTGATTGAAGGGGCAAGATGCCTAAAGAGGCTTCATAAGAGTGGCCGGGCTATGTTGAAAATTTGAGTAGTGTTGACACCCTTCACAAGCCCAGACCACTCGAGAAGAATCTTGGCTAAGAGTTGGCCACCAGAACCCGGCGAGCATTGTCTTCCGGGCCAAAAATATCCCTCCGAGGTTCTCAGCACAACACCCTTCATGAATCTCTCGGAGGACATAATCCACTTCTCCTTCAGATAATCATTTTAATAATGGTCCCTGGAATGATCTCCTGTACAAGATATTGTTTAAACCTGGGAGTTTGTCTCTTAATCTTTTGAGCTCGGGCTTTATCCTCGGGTAATTCTTTGTTCACAATGAACTTTATCAGAGGTGTCATCCAGGAATTCTCTAATGTTGATAATGCTTCTTCTTCACTAGAAAGGACCAACCGGGAAACATGCAAAACTTCTCGGGTGCTGACCTCTGAAAAAAAAACAGCCATTTTTGCCAGAGCATTAGCCCTCCATTTTTCTCCCGGGGTATTTGTTCAATACTCCAATCCACAAAGATTTCTGCTTGGGCTTGAATGGGCTGTAAATATTTTAACATCTTGTCATCCTTAGCTTCATAAACGCCCTTTATTTTTTGAGTGATTAGCTATGAATCAGAATACAGAATAATTCGGGAAGCTCCAACCTCCCGGGCAGCTCCGATACCGGCGAGGACAGCTTCATACTCGGCCTCATTATTGGTTACCCTGGAATCAATCCTTAATGCCAATTTAATCTTTTCTCCCGGGGGAGATATTATTACAACCCATACTCCACACCCAGCAAGGCTAGACGCCCCATCCACAAACACTCTCCATACTTCTTCTTCCTCGGGTTGAACCATCTCGGATAAGAAATGGCAACCCGAGGCTTGTATTTAATGTTATATTCTCCCAACTCTACTGTCCACTTGATCATCCGCCCGGATACTTCAGAATGAGTCATGATCCTGCCAAGATGACTATTGGTAAGAACAATGATTTGATGTGACAGGAAGTAAGGTCGTAGCTTCCGGGCAGTCATGATCAAGGCCAAAGCAATCTTCCCTATTTCACTGTAACGGAGCTCGGGGCCTCTTAGAGCATGGCTGACATAGTAGACAGACTTTTGATCAGAGCCTTATTCTTTTATTAGAACCGAGCTAACAGCATACTCCGTAGTAGACAGATAAACGAATAGCTTTTCCCCAGGCTCTGGCTT
The DNA here is from genome assembly GCF_025594145.1 of Primulina tabacum. Classification (NCBI taxonomy): domain Eukaryota; kingdom Viridiplantae; phylum Streptophyta; class Magnoliopsida; order Lamiales; family Gesneriaceae; genus Primulina; species Primulina tabacum. The sequence continues at coordinate 32,964,664 of NC_134557.1, forward strand.
CACAATACAGGGAGCTCTGCAAGGTGAATCTTCAAGTCCTGGAAGGCTGTTCACATTTCTCATCCCACCTGAATTGTTGGGCCTTCCTTAGGACCTGAAAGAAAGGATAACTCCTGTGTGCTGACCGGGATATAAATCGAGACAGGGAAGCAATCCAACCGGTCAGCTTTTGTACTTCTTTGACAGATCGGGGAGATGGCATGCACAACACGGACTTGACTTTTCCCTGATTTACCTCAATCCCCCGGTCGGTCACTATGAAACCCAAAATCTTGCCACTCTTTACACCAAAAATGCATTTTACAGGGTTGAGCTTTATCCCGTAATGCATTAGAGTGGCAAAGGTTTCCTCCAGATCAACAATGAAATTTGCAACCTCTTTAGACTTGCCCAGGATATCATCCACGTATACCTCCACATTCCGACCCAGTTGCTTCTCAAAGACTCTGTTCATGAGACGCTGGTAAGTAGCCCATGCATTCTTTAACCGGAAGGGCATTACAACATAGAAAAATGTACCTCCCGAGGTGATGAAGCTGGCTTTATCTTGATCACTCTTGGCCAAGGGAATTTGATGATATTCCTGGTAAGCATCCATGAAACTCAGTAGTTCAAAGCCCGAGGTGGAATCCACCAGTTGGTCAATCATGGGCAGGGGGTAATGGTCTTTGGGGCAAGCTTTGTTGAGATCGCGGAAATCTACGCACATTCTCCACTTCCTGGTGGACTTAGGTACCAGCACCACATTTGAAAGCCATGTAAGAAATTGAATTTCTCGAATGTGGCCGGCCTTCAGCAGATATTTCACCTGTTCATCAATAACTTTGTCATTTTCAGGACCAAAGTGCCTCTTCTTCTGTTTCACCGGGTGAGATCCCGGAAGAATATTCAATTGATGCTCTGATATCAGGGGCGAGATCCATGTCAACTCCTGTTGGGACCAGGCAAACACATGAACATTAGGTTTTAAACAATTGATGAAACTAACCCGGGTGGATGCACTGAGGTCCCGAGCCACCCGGATTTGCTGCCCTGGTCCGACTTCTATCATCTCATGCTCCCCCTCTGCCACAAAATGTACTTCTCCCTTCTCCACTACTCTTCCTCCCACTTCATCAACTCTCGTTTCTTCCCTTCCCTCCTGGTTTTGCTCTGATCAGACCGAACTGCTTCCACATAGCATTTCAATGAGGAAGGTTGATCTCCCCGAACTTCTCCTACCCGGGATCCCACAGGAAATTTGATCTTCTGGTGGTAGGTGGATGCCACGGCTTTTAATTCGTTCATAGCTGGCCCTCCCCAAAATGATGTTAACCAGGGCATCATTATGGGGTAGATTAACCCCCTTTAAATCTTCCGGGCCGAAACTGATAACCGTCTCATCTCTCCTCACACCCTCCACTTCCATACAATCCCTCCTACTCCTTGACTTCCTCGCCCGATTGGAGTCTCCATCAGTGAAGCCTCCTGATATCATTTTAATCAACCCCATGGCAGGGGGTGAATTTTTCTTTTCTCTCCGGCTCGGGTTCTCTCCTTCTCCCGGGCTCACTCCTCGGATTACTTCTTGTACCTCCTCCTCGAGTACTGGACCCTGGCTGTCGAGATGTCCAGGGAGGCAATCTCGGTCTCTTATTGGCTTGACTAGGCTCCGGGACAGAAGGTAAGACATAATCTCCCTTCAATGTTTTGCAGTCCTCAGTGTTGTGATAACATACTTTGTGGAGAGTGCAAAATCCTCTCTTCTCAGGCCGGGATACATGGTAATCCGGGGCCAGATCTCTACTGCATTCTTGAACCTCTTTCTCCTGGGCAATCTTTAGAGGCACGTGGTGAGAAAGGTGCCCTGGATTACCCCTTCTCTGCCCCTTCTCCTCGGGCTTAGACAGCCGGTCCCCTCTCTCCTTCCTTACGGCCTCCCTCTTCTATTTTTGGGCTTCCTCCATATTGATATATTTTTCTGCTCGAGATAATAATTCCTCGAAGTCCCCAGGCACTTTCTTGGTCAGTGATTTGAAAAATTTACCCTCCCTCAAGACTTGGGTGAATGCAGTCGTTTTGGTTTCAGTGGCACAAGTAGAAATATCCAGAGCCACTCTCTTGAATCTTCTGATGTAAGCCCTTAGACTCTCCTCCGGGCACTATTTTACTTCAAAAAGACTAAAAGAAGTCTTCTTGTATTTCTTGTAACTGCTGAAGTGGTGTGAGAACACCTTCTGAAAGTCTTTGAAAGAATGGATGCTTTGAGCCAATCCCTCGAACCACCTCTGATCAGAATCTACCAATGTTGTAAAGAACACCTTACACTTGATTCGGTCGGTGTAACAGTGTAACATGGCCATATTCTCAAACCTGTCCAGGTGCTCCTCGGGGTCAGCATTGCCATCGTAATCCTTTATTTTGGCAGATTTGAAGTTCCCGGGAAGGGATTCCCGAACAATGGCTTCAGCGAATGAGCATCCTTTGGCTATTTCCCGGGAAGTACTCTGGCTCTCGAACTGCTCTTCCAGGACTTTCATCTTTTGTCTTAGTTCCAACAATTCCTCCGCTACAGTTGGAGATTTGGACCCGGCACTAGACTCCTCGTCCTCTCTCCTCATCTCCTCCTCCTCTCTCAACTCCTGCTTCTGCTCTTGCTCATTCTCATGCTCTTCTCTTGGAGGAGTGGCCAGGCGTGAATGATCTCTACGGGCCATGGCCTTATCCACCGCTTCAGAGATCATTCTAGCCAACTCCTCTGAGGTCGTGGTAATAAGATTGGGTCCTGTGGGAGGAGCACCACCACCTTGTCCAGAAGTACCCGCATCATGAATCCGAGAATTATCCTGGTTAGTTCTTCGTGTATGAGCCATATCAACATCATAATCTCAATGTTCCCACAGACGGCGCCAATGATGTGACCTCTCTGAAATGGATGAGCCGGGTAAGGGGCTCCAACGGATCAAATCAGTAATTTATAGTGTTTGGAAAATTTGAGTGAAGATAATGGCTTGGATTAACACCTACAAACAAAAAAATAACTCGTGAATGGGCGCCGGAGGGATGTCCGGCATAGCCACTCCGATGCTTAAGTCAGCAAGTTGAAGATGAACAGAAGAAATATTCGAGAGAAAATATGTAAGTGCTTGAGAGTTCCAAGATTTCAGAATCCAGAGTCCATAAATGACATTAATACCTGCTATTTATAGTAAAAAAATGGGGTAGGTACCTCGATTCTTGTGCCACCTACTAAGTATGGCAAGTCGGCTGCCCATACTTGTGGCCTCTGATGACTTCTAGGACACTCCAAGCCCAAGTGGTTCTGACAGATTAGACGGCCTGTATCAATCACACTCGAGTGTGGTGCAATTCTCGAGGTAGCCCGGGTAGTAGGGTACCCAGGTGTTTGCTTGAGATTCCGGTTATTGGCTTGAGAGCCCGGGTTGTGATGATGATTGCTCGGGAAGAGGCGAAATGCCCGGGTTCTGCGGAAAGTTCCCGGCCTAGTGGCTTTGATCTAGGCTATCCAAGTAATAAACCGGGTTAATAAAAACCCGGATCCTTATGAGGGTATCATATACATTTCTAAACAAACTTTTACAGAAAACACAAAACAAAATTATTAAAATTACTAATATAGATAGATAAATAAAACACAAACATATATTTGTGTGATAGGATTGGGTGATTGGTAATGAAACGTCTGCCATTTTTCTTGCTTTAAAAGTACTAGAAATTTTTTTTTTCCTATCAAAGTTTCGGCCATAAAATATTTTTATAAAATATTTTACACTATTTTAAAAATAACCATCAACCAACTAGAGTTTGAAATACTAAAGGAAACGTCAAAACATGAAATCGTCAATTGTTTTACAAACCTAAAAGCAATAAATTTGAGAAGTATGGCCCATACTAAACCTCTCAAAAATCTCTCAAAAGCATAAATAAATAGTCTTAAAATCTTTAACGTAAATTATGAATCATAAATGCGGAAAAATAGAAGCGCTGGTCCTCGGGTTATGTGCACCTTCAGTCAAGTTAGTTCATCCATCAAGACCTCCCTCAAACTCACCTGCATCAATCACACCTAGTGAGTCTAAAGACTCAACACACCATAATATTTATAAAAAATAATATGTATAAAATCGCATGTAACAGTGAAAATATTTTTACGTAAAAATAACTTTTTCATGACATACAAACATAAACCTTAACATGTTCCTTTCTTTTTCCTCAACATGACATGACATAAAACCTTTTCCTTTCTTTTTCCTCAACATGACATGACATAAAATATTTTTCATGATCATAAATATTTTCCTTTTTCCTTTATTGAATTCAGATCGTTAATTATGACTTTCCTCAAACCTCAAAAATTCGATGGATCCATCAACATAAAACCGCAGTACTGGGTGGCGGGGAACACCAGCAACACTCTCATCGCTCAACTGGGCCCTGGCCGATCCTCTTTCGAATAGAATACGATCGTCGGGGCTCCCTTTAGGGCTTTTTCCAATAAATGGGCTCCCTTTAGGGCTTTTTCCAATAAATGGGCTCCCTTTGCACAAGTCTGCGCATGGTTCTCGGGTAGGAGTCCTTGTGTGCAAGGACTCTTCCCAGCCCCACCCTAGACTCAACCAAGCCACTGGCCAGCCCTGAACCCAAGCCCAAGCCAGCCCTCCCTTAACCATGAACCCGATGCCATAAACCCTTGACAGCAACAAAACCGATTCCAGCATGTGCTCGTGGTGCCGTGAGTTTGGGGTAATTAGGAACTTTAAACATCAATTAAAAACAACTCTTGATCCTAACCTCACATCATGGCAGCCCCCTTACAGGTGTAGAACAATTTATTGGATGCAAAGTCATGAGTTTAACTCCTATATGAGCAATAATCCAAAAATAAAGCAAAATAACTTCATGTTTTTCATGCAAATAATATTTAAAAATGATATTACGACATGATGGATGAGAAAAGGAGATGTATAGCGTTCTTTTGCGTTTTAAACGCACGATTATACGTTGGCGACGAAGAACGACGTCGAGAAGGGCCTATACTTGTTTTCCCTTGAAGATTTCCGAAGATTTTCTCTTCAAATATTGAGTGTGTGTGTGCCGTGTGGTTGAAGGGTTCGGGGAGAACAAAATTCAGAAAAAGAGGCGTGTCCTTCATGTAGGGTTTTGGGGTGATTAATATATTATATATACTTATCAATTCTCTAAGCAAGGCTTTAGGCCCATTAGGTAGATAAATAGGCCCATTAGAGCTTAATTAGACTTTAACTAAAATATTAAAATAGTTTTGGTAAAATAAGTTTGTGAATTTAATAGTCGGGTTACTAGAAAGTTCGTATTTTTATTGAAAACCAACACCGATAAAATTTACGTCCCGACGTATAAAATCAGCTCAAAACTCCTTATTTTCAAAATTATGAAAGAGCAACACTCATATTTTTAAATAATTAAAATTAACTATTTAATAAAACAATTTTACGTTTTCCAGTCCTCGGTCTCCGTTCCTCGATCGCAACTTGAATAATTTTTAAAAATACAATTTTAGGTATAATGATAATAAAATCCTATTTATCATATAATAAGCATGTATGTCACATAATCAAAGCAATTAAAATCAATTAATTATTCATTTTTCATATTTCCTAGATTTGCATGCAGTTGGATTACGTCGTCTTAATTTTGAACCTTACAATTCCTCCCCACTTAAATAAAATTTCGTCCTCGAAATTAGAACTTACCGAATAGTTCTGGATAGAGACTCTTCAAGTCTCTCTCGGTTTCCAAAGTAGCTTCCTCTTCTGAGTGATTCAGCCACTTGACCTTGACCATTGGAATGACTTTGTTACGCAATCTTCTTTCTTGCCTTGCCCAGATCTGGACAAGTCTTTCTTCATAGGTCATATTTGGAGTTAATTGAAGAGGTTCATAATTTAGTACATGTAACGGATTCGACATGTACTTCCGCAGCATTGAAATATGGAACACATTGTGAACTCCTGAAATCGCTGGTGGCAAAGCCACTCCATAAGCTACGTGTCCCAACCCTCTCCAAGATCTCAAACAGACCAATAAATCTTGGACTAAGCTTGCCTTTCTTGCCAAAACGCATAACACCCTTCATAGGTGCTATTTTCACAAATACATGGTCACCCACTTCAAACTCTAAGTCCCTTCGTCTTTTGTCCGCATAACTCTTTTGTCGGCTTTGTGTAGTTTTCATTCTCTCACGAATTTTGACTACAAGCTCGGCAGTCTCTTCAACCACATCTGGACCAATATCTCTTCTTTCCCCAACCTCGTCCCAATGAATAGGAGATCTACATTTCCTTCCATAAAGTGCCTCAAAAGGAGCCATCCTGATAGATTATTGATAGCTATTGTTGTAGGTGAACTCCACTGGAGGTAATTTTGGTTCCCAACTGCCTTGGAAATCAATAACGGATGCTAGCAGTAGATCTTTCAAAATCTGAATAACTCTTTCTGACTGACCATCGGTTTGAGGATGGAATGCTGTACTGAATAATAACTTGGTCCCCATCGCTGCATGCAGACTCTTCCAAAAAGATGACGTAAATCTCGGATCTCTGTCAGAAACAATAGACACTGAAATCCCATGCAGACAAACTATCTCCCGAATATATAACTCTGCATAATGAATCATGGTGAATGTCGTCTTAATAGGTAGAAAATGCGCTGATTTCGTAAGACAATCCACTATCACCCAAATGACATTTAATCCCTTAACAGTCTTTGGCAATCCCACAACAAAGTCCATGGTGACATTTTTCCATTTCCACTCGGGAATAGGGAGTGGCTTCAATTTCCCCGCTGGTCTTTGATGCTCTGCTTTAACTTGCTGACAAGTCAAATACTCGGATACAAATCTCAAAATGTCCCTCTTCATGCCTGGCCACCAATATAGCAACTGCAAATATTTGTACTTACCGGATGGATGGAGTAAAGGGTGTCATGGGCTTCCTTCATAATAAGATCTCTCAAAGAATCGTCAATAGGAACCCATAACCAATCTTGATAACGAACTATACCATCCAACTCGGAATATAATTTCCGACCCTTGGCTTCATCTCTAGCTCTCCACTTTTGCAATTGCTCATCAGTAGACTGCCCATCAAGAATTATGTCCCTCAAATTCGACTGTACTGATAATGTGGCAAGATTAGGGGCCTTGCCCCTAGCATACACTGTAAGCTCAAACCGCTGTATCTTGGACTGCAACGGTCTTTGGAGTGATAATTGAGTGATAACTGCTGCTTTTCTACTCAACGCGTCTGCCACTACATTAGCTTTTCCCGGATGGTAGCTAATGTCACAATCATAATCCTTTACCAATTCAAGCCATCTGCACTGTCTCATATTCAACTCCTTTTGGGTGAAGAAGTATTTCAAACTTTTATGGTCGGTGAATATTTTGCACTTCTCCCCATATAGGTAGTGTCTCCAAATTTTTAGTGCAAAGACTACTGCTGCAAGCTCAAGATCATGAGTAGGGTAGTTCTTCTCGTGAATTTTCAGCTGTCTCGACGCATAGGCTATGACTCGGTCATTTTGCATCAGAACTATGCCTAAACCAAGTTTAAAAGCGTCGGTATAAAGAACATACTCCTCTTGCCCTGATGGCATAGACAATACTGGCGCTGTAATCAAGGCTTGTTTCAACTTGTCAAAACTATCTTGACACTCGGGTCCCCAAACAAACTTTGCATTCTTCTTTGTCAAGGCGGTCATAGGTACCGCTATAGATGAGAACCCCTGAATAAACTTGCGATAATAGCCATCTAGTCCCAAGAAACTGTGAATCTCGGTAACACTCTTTGGTGCTGGCCACTCTTTCACGGCTTCCACTTTACTTGGATCAACTTCAACGCTGTCACTAGAAATGATATGGCCTAAGAATGCCACTCTATCAAGCCAAAACTCACACTTGCTGAATTTTGCATATAGCTTCCTGTCTTGCAGTACTTACAGTGCTGTCCTCAAATGACGACTATGCTCCTCTCTGCTCTTGGAATAGATCAATATGTCATCAATGAAGACTATAATAAACTGATCTAGATACGGCTGAAATAAGCGATTCATGAGGTCCATGAAGATCGCTGGCGCATTGGTCAACCCAAATGGCATGACCATAAACTCATAGTGCCCATATCTCGTGCGAAATGCCGTCTTGTGCACATTTGACTCTTTTACTTTTAATTGATGGTATCCAGATCGCAAATCAATCTTAGGAAATATCGATGTTCCTTGTAACTGATCAAACAAATCTTCAATTCTAGGAAGTGGATCCTTATTCTTAATAGTAACCCTATTAAGCTCTCGATAATCAATGCAAAGACGCATACTACCATCTTTTTTCTTCACAAATAATACCGGTGCGCCCCATGGAGAATAACTAGGGCGAATAAAACCCTTGTCTAGAAATTCTTGATTTTTATCTTTTAGTTCTTTCATTTCAGCAGGTGCTAGATGATAAGGTGCTTTAGAAATAGGAACAGTACCCGACATTAGATCAATAGAGAATTCCACTTCACGATCGGGTGGAATACCAGAAACGTCCTCGGGAAAGACGCTAGGAAATTCTCTGACAATCTCAATATCTTCTAACTTCTGACTGATAGATGCATGTACGGTAGTGACACATGCTAGAAAAGCTTGGCGTCCCGCTTAATAAGCTTCCTCGCACAAAGACAAGAGATAATGTGCGGCATTTGCTTGTTTCTCACCGCCTCAAAGACAAAAGATTTGCCACTAGGCGGTCGAATAGACACTGTTCGCTGACGAAAATCAATCGAAGCTCCATTCGCTGATAACCAAATCATGCTGAGTATAATATCAAACTCGGGCATAGGAAGCACAATAAGATCTGCCCGCACAACATCTTTGAATAAACGAAGCTCCAGATTCTTGACAATCTTAGACGTGAGCATTTGATCACCGGAAGGAATAGCAACTTTGAAACCTAAACCCATATCTTGAGGAGTAATATTCAATCTTTTGATGAAGGTTTCAGATATGAATGAATGTGTAGCCCCTGAATCTAGCAATGCATAGGTAGCTACACCTAGAATGATGATCCTCCTGCGGAGAAAAATGTCTTTTAAATCTTTTCATGTATATGCTTAAAGATTTACTATCACTAATTCCCTAAGTTATATGAAGATTACGCGTTGAACTTAATCATTTCTTGAAAAATTGCATTTTAGCCCTTCAAATTTTCGAATTATTGAAATTAAATCCTTATATTTTACGAAAATTATTATTTTAACCCTTTAAATTCCGAAAATTGGATTTGTGGCTCTTAAGAATTCGGTAATTGCACTTTGGTCCTTTAATTATAGAAAATTACTTTTTAGTCCTTCGGTTTTCGAAAATTGCACATCTGACCCCAAGATTTCAAAACCCCTATAAATCCCTTAGTTATGATTTTCTTTAAATTATGGCCCTCAAACTTTTTATTTGAAATTAAGTCATCCTTTACATAAATATGGCGCAAAATTAATATCATTTTCTATGGTTTCTAAAATCATAACTTAAGTCCAACTAAATAGAACATGCAACCTAATTTCCACTAGGTTAGGCTTAATCCCAATTTAATTCCAATAACCAATTTAACATTTCATGCAACAATAAGCAATATAAAAATGTTAAATAACTAGGTTACCCGTAATGAGTGTAGTGTCTGCCTCTTCCTCAGCTTCTTCGGTATTCATAACATAAGCTCGTGCCGTAGTATCTACTTTCCTCTTTGGGCAATCAATAGCTTTGTGTCCAGCCTCCTTCCAGTAGAAACACTTAAATGATCCCCATTCACATTTTCTAAGATGTAGACGGTTGCACTCCTTGCATGACTGTCTCTCAGCAGGCTTTGGTGCTCCAGGATTCTGTGCCTTTTGTGGTGCTTGTTTCTTGACTTGACCTTGGGAGTTTGAGGCCCTTGATGTTTAGAAGGACCCGTGTATGGCTTTTTATTTGGCTGATTGTTATTCTGAAAGTGCTGCCTCTTGCGCTGAATCTCTAAATCAATGTCCCTCAAAGACTGCTCAGACTGAAAAGCACAGGCAGTAGCAGTAGCATAATCCAATGGTCGCATCATCATAACATTATTGCAAAGGGTAGGTCGTAGGCCATCCATCAAATGCCTAAGCTTCACTGCAGGATCTCCGGAAATGAGGGGTACAAAATGACAACCCCTATCAAACTTTTCACAAATTCGGCAACAGTCGCCTCCCCCTGGCGGAGGGTCATAAACTCCCTCATCAGTCGCCCTCTAACATCGACAGTAAAGTATTTTTCATAGAATATTTCTTTGAAACGAGCCCAAGTGATAGTAGCAAGATTAACACTATGCTCGGCTCCCTCCCACCATAAAGAAGCATCATACCTAAATAGATAAGTAGTACACCTCACTGGATTTGCATCCCCCATATCCAGATAACGAAAGTGTACCTCAAGTGAACGGATCCAACTCTCTGCAACAAAGGGATCGGTGGTGCCAGAAAATTTCTTCGGCCCTAGCCTCCGGAACTGATCATAAATGTCATGTTGTGGCCTAGGTGCCTGTTGCTGCTGCTGCTGCATCTGCTTTAACTGCTGCTGTTGTATCTGCTGCTCGAAGAGACGAGCCATCCCCTCTAAGCACAAGTAGCAGCATCCCCTGTTGGTGGGGGTGGTGGTGCATTCCTTTGATTATTCCCTTGGTGATTCACGTTGTTCTCTTCTTGATTCTCAATAACGGGGGCACGTCTAAGAGGCATTTTATCTGAATGTTTTCCAAATTCTATCGTAACCAACATGCATTTAAATTTAAGTTCTCTAATCATGTGACATATCCTAACTCATTTTAGCAATCTAAGCGTGCAAAGCATAAATACTTAAAAAGCTCGTAAACATGTAACGTAAACATAATATCCATATTGTCATGCAGGTAACAACATATTGAATCATATAAAGCATGTAAAACTTACAACTTTGAGGCTTGACGACTGATCTTTCTGGCGCTGATTGTGACACAACCCTTTACAGGACCTTTGCTCTGATATCAACTGAAACGTCTGCCATTTTTATTTCTTTAAAAGTACTAGAAATTTTTTTTCCTATCAAATTTTCGGCCATAAAAATATTTTTATAAAATTTTTTGCACTACTTTAAAAATAACCATCAACCAACTAGAATTTGAAATACCAAAGGAAACGTCAAAACATGAAATCATCAATTGTTTTACCAACCTAAAAGCAATAAATTTGAAAAGTATAACCCATACTAAACCTCTCAAAAATATCTCAAAAGCATAATAAATAGTCTTAAAATCTTTAACGTAAATCATGAATCATAAATGCGGAAAAGTAGAAGCGCTGGTCCTCGGGTTGTATGCACCTACAGTCCAGTCAGTTCATCCATCAAGACCTCCCTCAAACTCGCCTGCTTCAATCATACCTAGTGAGTCTAAAGACTCAACACACCATAATATTTATAACAAATAATACGTATAAAATCGAATGCAACAATGAAAATATTTTTACGTAAAAATAACTTTTTCATGACATGCAAACATAAGCCTTAACATGTTCCTTTCTTTTTCCTCAACATGACATGACATAAAACCTTTTCCTTTCTTTTTCCTCAACATTACATGACATAAAACATTTTTCATGATCATAAACATTTTCTTTTTTCCTTTATTGAATTCAGATCGTTAATTATGACTTTCCTCAAACCTCAAAAAGTCGATGGATCTATTTACATAAAACCGCAGTATTGGGTGGCGTGCAACACCAGCAACACTCTCACCGGTCAACTGGGCCCTGGCCGATCCTCTTTCGAATAGAATACGATCGTCGGGGCTTACTCTGGGGCCTTTTCCTATAAATGGGCTCCCTCTGGGCCTTCTCCCCTCACGATATTCCGATTCTTACCTCAAACCTCAATAGTCACAATTACTTCACTTCCTTCAATGCTTTACATTCTCATTACTTTAAAAAGTCATGCATAACATAGCCTTTTTTGTTTTTGAAACCAAGCATGTAACATGTCTTTTAAATGTCTTCCTTAAATCATAAAAATCAAATAGACATTTAAAACTCATAATTTCATCATGTAAAATTTCAAAAACATTTACAAATATTCATAACATCATAAAAACAACATTTAGAGCACTGGCATGACGTTTACTAATTTTTCACTGTAAAAAGATCGTTTTACCCCTGTACGTGACATTTTAAGTTTTGACTTTTTTTTCATGATTTATTGACTCTAACATGTCCTAAATAATCATTTAAGCTTAAATTAAAATTCCCACAATTTTATTTAGCGTAAACTAGGCTTTTTAATTAATTCGTGATTAATTGTTTTGACGATGTTTTAATCCCGAAAAATCCCAAACTTTAATATAAAATTACTAATTTCAAAACTTAGTCTTTTTATATTATTTTAGCCCTTGTGAACCACGACTCGACCCCCAGGAGCCATTTTTAAATTTATTTTAGCTATTAAAACCCTAACTTGACCCTTATTGGTTAGCACCGAGCCATCTTTCGATTCTCTCGAGCCACCCTCGAACCATGTTGAACAAACCCTAACCAACACCCTTAGACACCCTATTAGACCTTAGGAACCCCTAGGAACCAGCCCCAAACCAAAAACTGAAGCCACCTTACCAACACCATGCAACGGCCGAGAGATGGAAATTGCATGGACTCTAGTTTCATGCACCTGGTGGAAATTGCATGGACTCTAGTTTCATGCACCTAGGGACCTAGCCGACGCCCCAGCACCCAAACCAACCTCTATTACACCTTTTTAGGACCATATTGAGACACCCTAACCCAGCCCGCGAGCCCTGGACCGAGCCCTCAATCCCCTGCAAGCCGCGCAACCTCTGCACAAGTCAGCGCATGGTTCTCGGGTAGGAGTCCTTGTGTGCAAGGACTCCTCCCAGCCCTCTAACACGAGTCCTAGCTTGGCCAGGACTCCACCTTAGACTCAACCAAGCCCTTGGCCAGCCCTGAACCCAAGCCCAAGTCAGCCCTCCCCTTAACCATGAACCCGATGCCATAAACCCTTGACATCAACAAAACTGATTCCAGCATGTGCTCATGGTGCCGTGAGTTTGGGGTAATTAGGACCTCTAAACATCGATTAAAAAAAACTCTTGATCCTAACCTTACATCATGGCTGCCCCTTACAGGTGTAGAACAATTTATTGGATGCAAAGTCATGAGTTTAACACCTATATGAGCAATAATCCGAAAATAAAGCAAAATAACTTCATGTTTTTCATGCAAATAATATTTAAAAACGATATTACGACATGATGGATGAAAAAAAGAGATGTATGGCGTGTCTTTGCGTTTTAAACGCACGGTTATACGTTGGCGACGAAGAACGACGACGAGGAGGGCCTATACTTGTTTTCCCTTGAAGATTTCCGAAGATTTTCTCTTCAAATATTGAGTGTGTGTGTCCCGTATGGTTGAAGGGTTCGGGGAGAACAAAATTTAGAAAAAGAGGCGTGTCCTTCATGTAGGGTTTTGGGGTGATTAATATATTATATATACTTATCAATTCTCTAAGCAAGGCTTTAGGCCCATTAGGTAGATAAATAGGCCCATTAGAGCTTAATTAGACTTTAATTAAAATATTAAAATAGTTTTGGTATAATAAGTTTGTGAATTTAATAGTCGGGTTACTAGAAAATTCGTATTTTTGTTGAAAAACCAACACCGATAAAATTTACGTCCCGGCGTATAAAATCACCTCAAAATTCCTTATTTTCAAAATTATGAAAGAGCAACACTCATATTTTTAAATAATTAAAATTAAATATTTAATAAAACCATTTTACGTTTTCCAACCACCGATTTTCGTTCCTCGATCGCAACTTGAATAATTTTTAAAAATACAAATGTAGGCATAATGATAATAAAATCCTATTTATCATATAATAAGAATGTATGCCACATAATCAATTAGCAATTAAAATCAATTAATTATTCATTTTTCATATTTCCTAGATTTGCATGCAGTTGGATTACGTCGTCTTAATTTTGGATCTTACATGTTAGAACATGTGTTGAATAAACAATCACACTAGTTTCTCTAAAAATTCGATTGAGTTAACAACTTTGAATTTAGTAATTATAAATAAATCAATGCTAGTTGGCTAATAAGATAATTTATGTGCGGAAGAAAGTTAAACTGGCATATAAAACACTCAAAAATGGCTAAGTAAGAAAAACAGTTGGATTATAAAGAGTAAGCCGACTGAAATGTAAATAACTAAGATGTTTCTGGATATTCGGACATTTAAATAACTCCTACGTCACCCCTTCTTCCTTTTGGGAAGGATATTCGATAGAGGCTTTGTAGATTACAAATTTTGTAACAACCCGATTGAGTATGACTTTATCACTGCCTGACTGAAACTCCTAGTTTAGCTTATCTACTTTAAAAACATGGAACTTTACACTAACTGTCAGTTTACAAGTATTTCGAAATGACAATAGTAAGCACAAATTGATCCTCAATGATCTGATATGATACTTAAGCATGTGCTAAGAAATCTTGAAAGAGATTGGGCTATTGAAATATTGAATACTTGAAATTATGTGATGATTCCAAAGAAATGAAATGATTTACAAGTTCCTATATTTATAGACTTGGGTTCAACGGTCAGTAAAATCAAATATTATATCTGTTCCAAATACAGTAGCCATTAATCCCCCATTTTAATGTCATTGTCCTTTCTGATAATTCGTATACTGTAGGTAGTGCTTGCTGATTTCTGACAAACAGATACTATCGGTATGGAAGACTATTCAATAATTCAGCTTTGTAATTTTGAGTAGTCTAACTAATTCTTCAGAGAATGTTTCTTCATTTACCCAACTATCTTTTAGTCTAGTTGGTCTTTAGCTGATATCAGTTAGGCTTCAAATGGATTTTGTCTCATAATATTTTCAGTTTAGTTCATGTTCTGTTCAGTTCATTTAGCTCATTATCAGTTTAATTTGTCTCAGTTTGTTAAATCACCAAAATTTAATTGATCCAACAATTTCTCATTTTTTGTGTTTGAAAAAATATGAATTATAAATCTTAAATGATTCTGATACATAACAACTGTACATAAATAGATAAGTTAGCACTATCTTCTATGAAATTCATTTGTGACTGCTCGAGTGCTTGCTTGAACCAATTAATCTCTTGGAAAACTATTCTTTGCTATGTTCTTTTTTCTTGCTAACTTACCATCTCTAACAACTTCCTCCTTTTTGTGAACACTAAGGGTCTTCAAATTTCAAGAACTAAACTCAGTTGATAGACAATGTATCAATTCTTGAAGAGAAATCTTCATGAATTTTGTCTACTTTAATTTCTTGCTCATGATTGGAGGCAAAAAATTTCCAGAGAGAGTATGAGCAATAATAACTCGATCAATTTTCAGTTTGTCTAGGGAGCTAAAAATTCCAATAACCTCATGGGACACGTGTGCTACTTCTGTTAATAGTTTTTCTCGAAGGTTGTCGAGAGAGTTTTTAGTGTTGATCTTACTTCTCCACAAATTGGTCAGACTTGAGGTGATAGAGGCCAGACTAATAGTGATATTTTCCAATCATGAGTTGACTTTGACAAAGCTGACTAGATGATGATTCATCCTCCTTCATTGTGTCTTCAGTTAGGTTTACAGGGACCCTATCAGACTTTTATTTAGAATTAATGTCAACTGGTATGAATAACTGATGATCATTATCTGAAACTTTGACTTTCATCTGCTGAGTAATTATATCCATATCTAGTTGATTAAGTACACTAATGCTATCAAAAGCAATTGGACTAGTTGGATCATAGTTGGTTCTGAGTTCTACACACATTGTAGTGAGCTTCTTAATTCGCGAGACATCCATCAGATAGTATCCATGTTTAAGTGCTTCTGCAATCACCATTGTCTTGACTTGTTTCAGAACTGTCTTTTCAAGAGAAAAGAAAACTTATTCAGAGTAGTCTTCTTCTTCAGTTTCTTGACAAAGGTGACTGATTTGAACTCAACACATTCATCAAAGAACTCAATATTATTCTCAGCATACTCATTGACTTCATCCTTTAGTAAGTTAGTTTGAGTCTGAACTGCAGATGTAGACTCATTTCTGGAGCATCAATCACTTTTTATTTTCTATTATAAAAAATTGGCTTCGTGGTATGGGTGGAATCCAGTCCTGACTTGGTGTTCTCAACTGTTTCCCTAATCACAACTCTTTTGTGTAGATTAGAAGGTTAGTAAGCATATGGAATGGGAATAACCCTTGGAAGAGCAGCCACGACTATTAGCTTCAGTTTTTCTGCTGATTTTTAGATGTCTTGTCATCAGTTTTCTCAACACTTGATTCTTGGGAGGCAACAAGTATTTTGAGCTGAGTAAATGCAGGTCTGGTTTTCAGAGTCCTTGGCTTCTTTGGAGGATGAGGAATATAAGTGTGAATAACTGGTCAGCAGGATCAGTTTTCTTTTGTCTTTGGAGCCTCAATCTGACTGAATTTCTTCTTTGATTCCTTCTTGGTCTTAGTCAGTTCCTCTCCTATGACTTTCTTAACAACCAACATCCCAGCTGAAGAGATGTTCAGGACTTGTCCCTTCTTCTTGAGAGATACAATATTGGAGGCACTGAGAGTGTTGAACTTATGGAGGTGAATGGGCCACTAAGATTTAATAAAGCATCTTCAAATAATCTTGAAAGGGGAAATTCAAACCCTGGAGACTGCTTCTCCTATTGAATCATAGGTTTAAAGTCCAGAAGAGAATGGTTGACCAGTTGATTTTCATTCCGGTTGTAATTGCAGCCATGATCAAAAATTTCTCAGTAGTAATGGCAATAAATAACCTGCCTTGTACAACATACATTTAGCAATTATGTCATCAAGAAATTGATATTCTAGCTTCATCTCTTTCCTCAGTCCTGATGTCTTGATAGCTTTGCTGGATGCATAAAACTTATTCTGCATTTCCTCAACTGCCTTTTGAGACACTTCAGAGAAGGCATAAATCCCTTCAGAGGGTAACTGAAACAGAGTAGAGAAAACCATTGGTCAATAAGGAGACTCTGTTCTCGTAGAGGCATGACGATCTTCCCATCATTAGTGACAACACTCTGCCATATAAATTTTTCAGTTCTGGAACATAAATTTCCAGAAAAGAGCTTAGTAAGACACGGAGTCCATATGACTCGATTGACTTGAAAACTTCAGTGATAGCAAGGTCTTCCATTGAGTAAATTGACTCAAAATTGATAGCTAAGTCATTCATGATATAAAGAGGAGTAACAGGTTCAACGATTTTTTTTTATATAATCTCCTCAAAGCAAAATGGTTAGAGATTCGAAATAAAAAATAATATAATAAATGCTAATAGATTTAAGAGAGTTTGAAGACAGTAAATAAAGAACAAGAGACTAACTAGTAGTTATATTGTGTGAGCTTTTTAATTTCATAGGATGTACACATTGCACTCTGCCTATGAACAATTTTTTTTAAAAAAAATTACGAACTAACCAATTAATTTGATGAAATATATAAAATCAGGCAGTTAGATCACCCTAGAAAGATTTAATGAGCAATAAAATAAGTCATTATAGCTAACTATTAAATTATACGATCAGTTAGACTAAGAATGTTTCTGTCAGTTTGGTTATAGAAATAAACTGAAAGTTAGCAAGACTCGGAGACTAATTGACTATTGTCTTATCAGTAAAGCATTGAGACTTAATTTCCCTGAGCAAAATAGTAACACAATTAAGATAAGCCAATTAGTCCTAAAACATTAATAAAGTAAGAAAACTTATTCTCTGCAAGTAGTGTGGTGAAGATATTTCCAACTTGTTACTCAATTGAGACATATTTCAGTCTAATGTCCTTCAACACATGATCTCGGATTAAATGATGATGAATGTCAATGTTCTTAGTCCGAGAGTGCAAAATCGGATTGTATGTGATAGTAATTGCACTAGTGTTGTCACAGAAAATTGGTGACTTGTGCATTGATCCCATAGTCTCTTAGTTGTTGTTGGATCCAGAGAAGTTGGAAACAAAAACTTTCAGCAACTAAATATTCAACATTTGCAGTTTATGTTGCGATAAATGTTTGATTTTTGCTAAACAAAGAAATCAACCGGTCTCCAAGAAACTGACATGATCTACAGGTACTTTTTCGATCAAGCTTACATCCTACATAGTCTACATCAGAGAATCCAACTAAATTGAAAGACGAGTACTTAGCATATCATAATCCAACATTTTGAGTTTCCTTTAGATATTTGAGAATACGTTTGTCAGCTAAGAAATGAGACTGTTCAGGATTAAACTGAAATCTAGCACACATACATGCAACAAACATAATATCAGGTCGAATAGAAGTTAGATACAATAATGAACCTGTCAAACCTCGATACATTGTTACATCATTTGATATTCCCCCTTCGTCTTTATCAAGCTTAACTCATGAACTCATGGGGATTGCTGCAGCAGAACCTGTTTCTATACCAAATCAGTTTCAACAATTCGTTGGTTTACTTAGTCTAACTAATGAAAATTCCATGATCTTAGTGTATGAATTGGAGACCAAGAAAGAATCTCAGTTCTCCTATCATGCTCATCTTGAATTTTTCCTACATTAGTATAGCAAACTTCTCACAGAGTTTTGAATTAGTAGAACCGAAAATAATATCATCAACATAAATCTGAACTAAAAAAGTATGATCATTTTTAACAAAAATGAATAAGGTCTTATCAATTGAACCTGTTTTAAAACCATGATCAAGCAAAAATTGTGATAAATTATCATATCAGGTTTGTGATACTTGTTTTAATCCATATAATGCTTTATTTAATCTAAATACATAATTATGAAAAACATGATTAACAAAACCTTGTGGTTGTTCCACATACACTTCTTCTTGTAGTTGACCATTTATAAATGCACTATTTACATCCATTTGGTAAACTTCGAAGTTCTTGTAGGCATCATATGCAAGAAAAATTCGGATTGCTTCGAGCCTGGCTACTGGTGCAAAGGTCTCATTCAAAACTACGATTTATTCATGTTTAAAACCTTGTGCAACCAATCTAGCTTTGTTTATGATAACAAACTCATCTTCATTCAGTTTGTTTCTATAGACCCATCGAGTTCCGATGACTAATTTATGTGTTGGTCTTGGAACCAAAATACTTTGTTTTCGTCAAATTGATTTATTTCTTACTATATTGATTCTATCCAAGTTCTGTTCATCAGTGCTTCATCATTTTTCTCAGGCTCTAGTTGTGAGATAAAAGCAGCACGTAAGAATTCATTTAGCATCTGTTTTCTTATCTTTAGCGGAGCTGAGGGGTTGCCAATTACCAGTGAGGGTGGATGCTTCTTGCTTCATCTATAGCATGGACCCAAAATGTTATTATTAATATTGTTTGAGGTAGGATGAGTTTGATTTACCTCAGTTGGGTTCTCACCAGTCTGGTTTTCAACATTCTGAACATCATCAATTTGGTTCAAATCGGTTTGGTTAAGATCAGTTTGGCCATAAAAAAATCTCATCTAGTCTAATTGATTGATCCACTATCTTTGGTTCAAGTGACTGAATAGTTCTCTTGTTTATATTTATCTCATCTTAATTTTCATTATCAATATTGATATATTCCATCTGATTACTTAAATCAAATGAGCTAGTTTGCTTGTCAGTCAACTCTGTATCATCAAAAACAACATGCACAGCTTCTTCAACATTTAAAGTCCTTTTGTTAAATACTCGAAAGCCCTTACTCATTGCTGAATATCTCAGAAAAATAGCAACATCTGATTTAGAATCAAACACAGTCAAATTATTGTTACTATTATTATGAATATAACATGTGCATCCAAAAATGTGAGAATATGACAAATTAGGCATACTCTCATTCCATATCTCACATGGAGTTTTACCAGATTTCTACTCAAGAGTTTTGTTAGTAAATTCAGTTCCTCAATCACTTTTGATCTTGATTACTGAACTTTATTTCTCATTTTGAATGCACTTAAGAAATTTAAACAATTGGGTACTGATGCAATCTTTACCACTCAAGAAAAATAATCAATAATTACAAGAGATTCTTCATTCCCCATAAGCTCATTATAGGAATTGGACCAAATAAATCCATATGCAAGAGTTCTAAGCATCTATTTGTTAGTTTGTTACCTTTGTTTTTAAAACTAGATCTCACCTGCTTACCCAAGTGACATTCAGAAAAGACACGATTCTTGACATATTTTAGTTCAGGCAAGCCCTCAGCCAAAGTCATTTTATGAAAGTTGTTGACATATGTAACGTATCGTACTTTTACTACTTAAAATTTGCGAAAAAATTAAAAATTTTCTTAAATATAAACATCCGTACGGTCGTCAACTATCGTTCATAAAAATTTATATCTTTGAAATCATCCATCACCAATGAAAATTTTGCTGAAAGAAAAGATGGCTCAAAACATCTCGTACCAAAACATAAAATCAGAGTATCAATATTTTCATGCTTAAAATCTTAAAATAACGTGGGCGGTCCTCGGGTCTAGCCTCCCGCTCAGTCCAAGCCTGCTCCTTGGTCCCCACCCCTCATCTCATCATGATCATCCTCACCTGCATCGATCAAGTCTAGTGAGTCTAAAGACTCAACACGTATAAACTGGAAGTAACGAGTAATACGTAATAAAACCACATGCAACTTCAAAATAGGGCGTACATACTTAAACTTGAACTTGTAATAAACTTGAACGTACATACATAACATAGACGTGCCATATCGTGAAACTTTTCATGACATGCTTGCATACTTGAACATACATAACTTCATCATTTTGCGTAGAGAATGTTTCAAAGCTAGTGACCCATAACATAATCTCCTGATCAGACTAAACCACAGTACTAGGCTGACAGGGACGTATCCACTGCCACATACATGAGATCCCCTTTCATAATTTAACGGGCTGATTGGTCCACGTTCATGATTTAACGCTTTCCAATCACGATCTAAACACGTTCATGATTTAACGGGGTGGAGAGATCGTCGGCCACGTTCATCGACTTCCAAACCCATTCATAAATTGGTCACAAGACTTTAGCATATATCAAAAATTTAAAATATTTTCTTTGCACTTCGAACATACTTACTTGGCGTTGAGGGATTCGTTGGACTTCGATCGGGATCGTTGCTGCAACATACTAATGTGAATTCATAAGCTTAACGGGTGTAACTTAAACGTAACAGTCAATCTTACCCACGAGTTCATACATTTCCTTAGGACGTTCTAAAATTCCCGTGACTCGACATTGTTAAACATTGCACTAAACCAAGACATCAAACCTCAAAGCATACAATAATATTCCCCAAAACTCAAGTACAGGGACCCCGTGCCCAGGTTCGGCTCCGGGTCCGTGTGGGTGCGGTGAAATGACTTGTAAAGAAAAAGGAAGGCACGGACCCTGTGCTGAAGTCCGGGTGGGGGTCCGGGTAGATGCGCAAAAGTGAAACTCGGGAAGAAATGAGGACACGGACATTGTGCTAGGGTCCGTCTAGGGGTCCGTGTAGGCT
Source organism: Primulina tabacum (assembly GCF_025594145.1). NCBI lineage: Eukaryota > Viridiplantae > Streptophyta > Magnoliopsida > Lamiales > Gesneriaceae > Primulina > Primulina tabacum. Next base: position 32,986,271 of record NC_134557.1, read on the forward strand.
CGCAAGGATGACACCGTGAAAGAAACAAAGGCACGGACCCCGTGTCAGGGTCCGTGTATGGGTCCGTGTACCTACTGTGAACGCGAACTTACGAAAATTTTTGTACATGTTTTGCTTAACTTTCTAGACTCGATTGCACAGACTATGAATCGACACCCCGAGACCCATCCTAGCATGCTATAACATCAAACCAATTTCGTACAACATCCAAAGCAACGATGTTCACCCTATGGCACATACAATTCAAAAACGTGGTAATTGACACCAACTCGATTCCTACGACTACTAAGGTGCTCGAGTACCTATCGACACTAAACGACGTACAAAATACCAACCCAACATCATAATAATCGTACCTAGACGCAATAACGATCGCCCGTCGATCCCCAACGAAGCCTGCAACAAATAAACTTCAAGAAAGCATCAATATCATAATTTGCTGAAAACGCAGTTTGAGCAGTCCGACGAAAAACGCCATAACTCACTCAATTTTTATCCAAAAATTTCGAATCTTATATCAAATCTTAGGTATCAAAAAGTTCTACATTTTTTGTGTTGAAAGCTATCTCAGATTCTCGACTGAAAAATCGCAGTAACTCAAAATACAGTGAAAAACGGGATTTTAGATCTAAAAACTATTTCAATACGCATCGATAAATTTCCTGCTCAAACTACTACACATCATACATGGATTTTACGCATAAAAACCACGCAACACATACTATGACATGATCGATGCAGAAAAGAGAGATTATACGTGCCTTTTGATGTTTAACGTTACCGAAACGACGACTCCGACGCGGAACGAGTGCGAGGATTGATCCGGGACGAACGTGACACTAATTTCTTGCAATAAAATCACTGAAATTTGCTGGAGAATATGGAGAGGGAGGGGGCGGCTGCTGTGTATCTTAGAACCCTAGGTTTCTTTCTCAAGAAAATGAGATGGAAGAATGTGTGTGTGCAAATGAAATATGTGTGTGTGACTTACGTGAGTGGTGTGTGTAATAATGTGTGTGCGCATGAGTTTAGTAAATTAGGGGGATATAATATACTAAATTAACAATTAAAAATGCTAATTAAAAGATAATTCCCTTTATTTACAAAATCCCCCAATTAAATAAAACACACAACCACTAAACTTTTAAAATTTTGAAGCTTCAAAATCACTTAATAAACAATTTAGGCTTTAAAAGGTTAAATGCTATATAAATTATTTATAATGCCCCAAACCCAACTTAAAATGAAATACCGCATTTGAAATTTGCCAAACTCGTCACCGGTCTCTTTTCCTCGGTCCCGCATCGAATAATCGCCTGAAACATGAAACTTGAAAAACATTTTAACGTGCATCACATAAACATTAATAATTTAAAATAATGCATTTAAATAATTCATACATGGCTAAAAGCTCATTTTAAACTTTGAATAAAAAGATTTAACAATTAAATAAATGCATGGGTTATACGTGTACTGAATTTGGGCACTACAGTTCCTCCCCCACTTAGAAAAATTTCGTCCTCGAAAATAAGTCTTACCGAACAACTCCGGGTAGCGAGTTCTCATATCTGCCTCTGACTCCCAAGTGGCCTCTTCCACCGATTGGTTTAGCCACCGGACTTTGACTAGCTTAGTCACTTTTTTCCGGATTCTGCGCTCCTGTCTGTCTAGGATTTGAGTCGGTCGCTCCTCATATGACTGGTTTGGAGCAAGCTGCAATGGCTCATAACTCAGAATATGCGAAGGATTGGTTAGATACTTCCTCAGCATAGAGACGTGGAACACATTGTGTACCCCGGTCAGATTCGGCGGAAGGGCTACATGATAAGCTAATGTCCCAACTCTGTCCAAAATCTCGAACGGTCCAATAAACCTCGGACTCAGCTTGCCTCTCTTCCCAAATCTCATAACACCCTTCATGGGTGCAATCTTCACAAAAACGTGATCACCAACGGCGAACTCGAGATCTCTCCTCCTCTTATCAGCGTAGCTCTTCTGACGGCTTTGGGCAGTCTTCATTCTGTCTCGAATCTTGTCCACCACATCTTCTGTCTGCTGAACTATCTCTGGACCAAGATCTGCTCTCTCACCGACTTCATCCCAATGAACTGGTGATCTGCACTTCCGCCCATACAACGCCTCATAGGGAGCCATACCAATAGATGATTGGAAACTGTTGTTGTAGGTAAACTCCACTAGCGGTAACTTAGACTCCCAAGTCCCCTGAAAATAAATCATACAGGCTCTCAGCAAATCCTATAAAATCTGAATCACTCGCTCAGACTGGCCATCTGTCTGCGGGTGAAAAGCTATACTGAACATCAACTTTGTCCCCACGACTGCATGTAAGCTCTTCCAGAAGGACGACGTAAACCTCGGATCTCTGTCGGACACAATCGAAACTGGGAACCCATGTAAACGGACTATCTCCCTGATATAAAGCTCCGCATACTGCGTCATGGAGAAAGTCGTCTTCACTGGCAAAAAGTGCGCTGACTTTGTGAGTCGATCCACAATAACCCAAATGGCATTAAAGCCTCTGACTGATCTAGGCAATCCAACGACGAAGTCCATCGTGATGTTCTCCCATTTCCACTCTGGAATAGGGAGCGGCTTAAGCATTCCTGCTGGCCTCTGATGTTCAACTTTCACTTGCTGACAATTGAGACATTCTGATACGAATCTGTGGATGTCCCTCTTCATCCCTGGCCACCAATATAAAATCTGCAGGTCCTTGTACATCTTGGTACCTCCTGGGTGAATTGAATACGGAGATGCATGTGCCTCTGTCAGAATATCCTGTCTGATCAAATCAACACTAGGCACCCACATTCTGCCTCTGTATCTCACAATTCCATCTGCCACTGTGTAAAGAACACTGTCCTTGGCTTCGTCTTTCAGTCTCCATTTCAGTAATTGCTCATCTGAGGACTGACTTGTCCGGATACGGTCTAGTAAATCGGACTTGACTGTAAGATTAGACAGTCTAGGAGCTATGTCCTTACGATAAACCTCTAAATCAAACCTCTGAATCTCGGATTGAAGAGGTTTTTGCGTTGACAACTGTGCTACAACTGCCACTTTTCTGCTCAGGGCATCTGCGACAACATTAGCTTTTCCCGGGTGGTAGCTAATTTCGCAATCATAGTCTTTCACTAGCTCTAACCACCGTCTCTGTCTCATATTCAACTCTTTCTGCGTGAAGAAATACTTGAGACTCTTATGATCGGTGAATATCTGACATTTCTCGCCGTACAAGTAATGTCTCCAAATCTTCAATGCAAAGACAACGGCGGCTAATTCTAAATCATGCGTCGGGTAATTCTTCTCATGCACCTTTAACTGTCTGGAAGCATAAGCTATCACCCGACCCTGCTGCATCATCACTGTGCCTAATCCGAGCTTAGATGCATCGGTATAAAGCACAAATTCACCTTGCCCTGTCGGCATGGCCAGCACTGGCGCTGAAACAAGAGCTTGCTTCAGAGTATCGAAGCTCTTCTGGCATTCTTCACTCCACACGAATTTATCATTCTTCTTGGTCAGTGAAGTGAGTGTACACTGCTATGGATGAAAATCCCCGAATGAACTTACGGTAGTAACCGGCTAAACCTAGAAAACTGCGGATCTCTGATGCATTCTTTGGCTCAACTCATTCCTTAACGGCTGCTACCTTTGCTGGATCCACTTCAATACCACTGCTAGACACTATATGCCCCAAAAACGCTACTTTCTGCAACCAAAACTCGCACTTAGTGAACTTCGCAAATAACTTGCGATTCTGCAAAACCTGCAATACTGTCCTCAAATGCTGGCTATGCTCCTCATGGCTCTTCGAGTATATGAGAATATCGTCAATGAATAATATGACGAACTGATCAAGATAAGGCTGAAATACTCGGTTCATGAGGTCCATGAAAATTTCTGGAGCATTCGTCAATCCAAATGGCATTACTAAGAACTCGTAATGTCCATACATGGTTCTGAAAGCCGTTTTGTGAACGTCTGCATCCTTAACCTTCAACTGTTGATACCCTGATCGAAGATCTATCTTAGAGAACACTGTAGCTCCCTGCAACTGATCAAACAGGTCCTCGATTCTAGGAAGTGGGTACTTATTCTTGATCGTTACCTTGTTCAACTCGCGGTAATCGATGCAGAGTCTCATGCTTCCATCCTTCTTTTTCACAAAGAGTACTGGCGCGCCCCACGGTGAGAAACTAGGGCGAATGAATTCCTTGTCGAGAAGCTCCTGAATCTGCTGCTTGAGCTCTAACATCTCAGCTGGAGCTAATCGGCACGGTGTCTTAGAGATTGGCACTGTGCCTGGCAGGAGATCAATAGCAAACTCCACCTCTCTCTCTGGTGGAAGACCTAAAACATTGTCTGGGAAGACATCTAGGAATTCACTGACTACTGGCATGTCGGATAAAGATGGAGTGGGCACATCAGGCGCTGAAATAATACTGTCCAAGAAGGCCTGACACCCCTTGGAAATCAGCCTCCTCGCCTGCATGCACGAAATCATGCGAGGGAAGCTTCTCCATCTGTCTGGCTCAAATAGAAACTGTTCCATGCCCAACGGTCTAACCAATACTGATCTTTTCTGGAAGTCAATCAGGACCCTGTTCTTTGTCAGCCAGTCCATTCCCAAAATAATGTCGAACTCTGGCATCGGCAGTAGAATCAAATCCGCATATACTAGATGGCCCTGCAATTCTAGATCAATGTCTCTGATCACGCTAGTCGCTAACAGTTCTTCCCCGGATGGGACTGTCACCAAAAAATTCATTTCTAGGCCAATGGACTTAATGTCCAGATGATTAGCGAAAGTCTCTGAGATAAAGGAGTGAGTGGCTTCTGAATCTATCAGTGCCGTTGTGGCTAATCTCTTAATGAAAATATTCCCTGAGAGACGTTAGCACAACACAAAACTTACATCCCAAATTACTAACATTAACCTCAGGCATAGAAGGAATCAATACTCCAAGTGACCCAAAAGTATTACTAGCACACTAATAACTCCAAATAAAATTCCACATGCAAGGCAAAATAATACTGAGCTTAGGTAGGAAAAAGGTTACCGGTCAGTAGTGTAGTGTCTGGTTTCGCCTCCTGTGCATGCATAGCGAACACCCTGCCCTGAGTTGGCAGCTTCCACTGTGGGCACTCTTTCAGCATATGGTCAGTAGCTCCACATTTAAAACATTTCCCGGATCCCCATAGGCACTGTCCGGGATGCTGGCGATTGCACTTCTGACACACTGGAAAGTTACCGGGCTTCTGAGGCGCCCCTTGCTGCTGAATTGGACCCTTGCCCTTTGGCAGTCCCTGATATGGTTTCTTCCCTGGCGGCCCCTGAAACGGCCACTTAAACTGGAGCCTCTGATGCTGCTGCTACGGGTGTTGTGGTGGTGCCTGATAGGGCCTCTTGCCCTGCCTGTCAGCCTCTATATCCCTCAGATCTTGCTCTGCTGCCAATGCTCTTGACACGGCAATTGCGTAAGTAGTAGGACCAGCAACTCGAACGTCACGACGCAAGATCGGCCGCAACCCATCCATGAAGTGCCTCAGCTTACTCTGTGCATCATTAGCTATGAGGGGCACAAAGTAACAACCCCTCTCGAACTTCCTGACGAAGTCTGCTACGCTGCTGTCTCCCTGTCGTAGCGACATGAAATCTCTGATAAGACGGGATCGTACTTCTTCAGTGAAGTACTTGGCAAAGAACACTTCCTTGAATCCAGTCGAAGACAAAGTCGGCAAATTAATTGCCACCGACGCACTGTCCCACCAACGTCTGGCATCGTCTGCTAAAAGGAATATGGCACAACGGACTCGGTCTGCATCCTGCAGCTCCATGTAGTCAAAAATCACTTCGATGGACTTAATCCATCCCTCTGCCACCATCGGGTCAGTAGATCCCGAAAACTCCTTAGGATTATCCTCTGGAACCTCTCATACACCGCTTCTGGTCTAGGCCTTGCCCCTGCATTCGCTGCAGCCTTGTTCCCCGCAAACTGCGCGAAGAACTGCGTCATACCAGCGAGCATCTGAGCCTGCATATCCGGAGGTGGAGGTGGAGTATTGGCCCTTTCCTCATTTCGGGCCTCTCTGTCCTCTTCCCTCGCTTCACGGTCAACCACACGTCTAGGAGGCATTCTGTCCCAACAATTTACCCAACACGTAAACCCACTATGCAAGAATATATAATAACAATAGCATAGATGCACGTACTCTGAACTCAAAAATGTAAACATGCTGAAATCATGACAATGCGCTTACTACAAAACATAATTCAAAACTTTAGAACTTACAGACTTGAGGTGTGACTTCGTGAGCTTCTTGCGACTGGCAGTAGCCCTTTACAAGAACACCGCTCTGATACCAACTGTAACGTACCGTACTTTTACTACTTAAAATTTGCGGAAAAATTAAAAATTTTCTTAAATATAAACATCCATACGGTCGTCAACTCATCGTTCATAAAAATTTATATCTTTGAAATCATCCATCACCAATAAAAATTTTGTTGAAAGAAAAGCTGGCTCAAAACATCTCGTACCAAAACATAAAATCAGAGTATCAATATTTTCATGCTTAAAATCTTAAAATAACGTGGGCGGTCCTCGGGTCTAGCCTCCCGCTCAGTCCAAGCCTGCTCCTTGGTCCCCACCCCTCGTCTCATCATGATCATCCTCACCTGCATCGATCAAGTCTAGTGAGTCTAAAGACTCAACACGTATAAACTGGAAGTAACGAGTAATACGTAATAAAACCACATGCAACTTCAAAATAGGGCGTACATACTTAAACTTGAACTTGTAATAAACTTGAACGTACATACATAACATAGACGTGCCATATCGTGAAATTTTTTATGACATGCTTGCATACTTGAACATACTTGAACATACTTGAACATACATAACTTCATCATTTTGCGTAGAGAATGTTTCAAAGCTAGTGACCCATAACATAATCGCCTGATCAGACTAAACCACAGTACTGGGCTGATAGGGGACGTATCCACTGCCACATACATGAGATCCCCATTCATAATTTAACGGGCTGATTGGTCCATGTTCATGATTTAATGCTTTCCAATCACGATCTAAACACGTTCATGATTTAACAGGGTGGAGAGGTCCTCGGCCACATTCATCGACTTCCAAACCCATTCATAAATTGGTCACAAGACATTTAGCATATCTAAAAAATTTAAAATATTTTCGTTGCACGTCGAACATACTTACTTGGCATTGAGGGATTCGTTGGACTTCGATCGGGGTCGTTGCTGCAACATACTAACGTGAATTCATAAGCTTAACGGGTGTAACTTAAACGTAACAGTCAAGCTTACCCACGAGTTCATACATTTCCTTAGGATGTTCTAAAATTCCCGTGACTCGACATTGTTAAACATTGCACTAAACCAAGACATCAAACCTCAAAGCATACCATAATATTCCCAAAAACTCAAGTACACGGACCCCGTGCCCAGGTCCGGCTCCGGGTCCATGTGGGTGCGGTGGAATGACTCGTGAAGAAAAGGGAAGGCACGGACCCCGTGCTGAGGTCTGGGTGGGGGTCCGTGTAGGTGCGTAAAAGTGAAACTCGGGAAGAAATGAGGACACGGACCCCGTGCTAGGGTCCGTCTAGGGGTCCGTGTAGGCTCGCAAGGATGATACCGTGAAAGAAACAAAGGCACGGACCCCGTGTCAGGGTCCGTGTATGGGTCCGTGTACCTACTGTGAACGCGAACTTACAAAAATTTTTGTACATGTTTTGCTTAACTTTCTAGACTCGATTGCACGGACTATGAATCGACACCACGAGGCCCATCCTAGCATGCTATAACATCAAACCAATTTTGTACAACATCCAAAGAACCGATGTTCACCCTATGGCACATACAATTCAAAAACGTGGTAATTGACACCAACTCGATTCCTACGACTACTAAGGTGCTCGAGTACCTATCGACACTAAACGACATACAAAATACCAACCCAACATCATAATAATCATACCTAGACGCAACAACGATCGCCCGTCGATCCCCAACGAAGCCTGCAACAAATAAACTTCAAGAACGCATCAATATCATAATTTTCTGAAAACGCAGTTTGAGCAGTCCCACAAAAAACGCCATAACTCACTCAATTTTTATCCAAAAATTTCGAATCTTATATCAAATTGAAGGTATCGAAAAGTTCTACATTTTTTGTGTTGAAAGCTATCTCAGATTCTCGACTGAAAAATCGCAGTAACTCAAAATACAGTGAAAAACGGGATTTTAGATCTAAAAACTATTTCAATACGCATCGATAAATTTCCTGCTCAAACTACTACACATCATACATGGATTTTACGCATAAAAACAACGCAACACATACTATGACATGATCGACGCAGAAAAGAGAGATTATACGTGCCTTTTGATGTTTAACGTTACCGAAACGACGACTCCGACGTGGAACGAGTGCGAGGATTGATCCGGGACGAACGTGACACTAATTTCTTGCAATAAAATCACTGAAATTTGCTGGAGAATATGGAGAGGGAGGGGGTGGCTGCTGTGTATCTTAGAACCCTAGGTTTCTTTCTCAAGAAAATGAGATGGAAGAATGTGTGTGTGCGAATGAAATATGTGTGTGTGACTTACGTGAGTGGTGTGTGTAATAATGTGTGTGCGCGTGAGTTTAGTAAATTAGGGGAATATAATATGCTAAATTAACAATTAAAAATGCTAATTAAAAGATAATCCTCTCATTTACAAAATCCCCCATTTAAATAAAACACACAACCACTAAACTTTTAAAATTTTGAAGCTTCAAAATCACTTAATAAACAATTTAGGCTTTAAAAGGTTAAATACTAAATAAATTATTTAGAATGCCCCAAACCCAACTTAAAATGAAATACCGCATTTGAAATTTGCCAAACTCGTCACCGGTCTCTTTTCCTCGGTCCCGCATCGAATAATCGCCTGAAACATGAAACTTGAAAAATATTTTAACGTGCATCACATAAACATGAATAATTTAAAATAATGCATTTAAATAATTCATACATGGCTAAAAGCTCATTTTAAACTTTGAATAAAAAGATTTAACAATTAAATAAATGCATGGGTTATACGTGTACTGAATTTGGGCATAACAAATATCTAAAATTAAGGTGATTTAGCCATTTATGTCATAACTTCTACTTATCATGATTAACTGCCACAAAGCATGGCGGTGAGGATATATAGTTACTACTCCAGTCAATCTTATAGGTATTGTCCTTTCTAATTTCTAGCAGTATAGTTTGATTATTTTCATCCTAAATCAAACAGATTTTCTTATGAAATTAAACTAAGTTTCCATTGTCACATATTTGACTGATACTAATAAGATTGTAGCACATATATTCAATAAGTAACACATCATTAATGGTAATATTTCCATTAGTAATATTACCGTTACCCATGGTTTTATCCCTTGCATTTTCACCAAAAGTGATTTTGGGACTTTCGTATTTGACCAGTTGGATTAGGAATTGGGCTTTACCATTCATGTACCTTTAACATTCATTGTCCAAGTACCAAAGTGATTCCTTCAGTGATTCTTCTCTTTAAGTCCGCAATCACAAATAAATTCAACAGGTGTCCAATCCTATTTAGGTTCAAACATGATTAGTCCCTTTGGAACCCATAATTGGATCAGTTTGATAGAACGACTTCTTTGTTTGTTCAGAAAGAGTTGTGTAGAAACATGTGTATGCAATGCTTTGTGTGAATTAAACACAACACGTTGTTTTCCCTTTCTATCTTCATTGGTCGTCATGTATCTCTTATGAACAGGCTTGTAGTTATAATATCGGTTAGGACTTACCATCTAGAGAGTCAGCCTTATCGAACCGAATTTGTTATCAGACCAGTTAGGCTTAGCATTAATATTTTCAGGTTTGTAACCAATACCAAACTTTTTGTCTTCTTTATTCTATTCAACAGATTTTTCAACTTGATGGATAGGCTCTTGATGTTCATATATCATACAATACTAAAAAAAAGTGAATGTATTTCTCTTTACACATATACAGTTTAGGTTTAGTACTTGATTCTGGAGTGATTTCAATGTTATTTAAAATGAGATCAGTCATGTCTCTTGATGAATTCCATAACTCTTGCATTTCCACTAGTCTGACTGATGACTTGTTCTAGAGCTTGATCTATAACGTCTCGGAAATTTGAAGGTCCACGTAAACCACATGAATGCAAGTTATTAAATTACTTTTGTATTTTATTAAATTGTTTTAATGCATTAAATGCATGTTTATTTCATGAATTTGTGTTTTAATTCATGGTTTATTTAAAGTTTCATGCATTAGAATTTTAAGTTGCATTTCGCGCACGAACGAGGAAAGGAGACCGGTCATATTCAGGAAATTTTTTTTATTGAATTATTAATAATTATTTAATATGAGGTGTTTTAAATATGATTTTTGAAAATGGGTCTTGGTTGGGTATTTTTACTCGCCGGGTAATATTTTTAGCCGATACGAAAAATTTAGCGAATCAAGAGACTTTTTGAGGGCTCGGGCAATATTTTCAAAATCGTATTTAAACGAAATATTTTTCGAAAATATTTTTTGGCTTAATGGGGTAATTTTGTTGCTTAATGGGCCAAATTCCTTTTAACCACTTTAATTTTTATTAAGGGCCCATTAGTGCATAATTATACAACTTAAACACCATTATCCAAACCCTAAACTCTCCACCCTAACCATTCAGCCATCCCTTCATTTCCAGCAGCCACTTTTGAATATTTCAGCAAGTTTTCTCTCTAGTTTCTCAAGCTTCTTTCAAAGGATTTCCAATCAGCCTCACCGATGCACGTTCTATGCATAGGTCCTCGAGTTTTCGAGCGTTTAAACGCAAAAACACGCCCAAAATCTTGTTTTCTCATCATTCACATCATAATATGCTTGTTTGTGTGTTTATGCATGAGAAATATTTTGATTTATTATATAGTATCGTTTTTGCATAGTTTTGACATTAAATACACCTACACTTTGATGCAATTCACGTTTTCTTAATTTCTTGTGTAAGGGGCTGCCGGTTTGAGGTGTTAGGGGGCTGTATACGTTGGGAGTTAAGGTGTCAAGGGGCTTGCGTCACGAGTTAGTCACGTTTTGGAGAGGGCCGTTCGGACTTCTTGAGAGAGAGATGATTTTTATCGTAAAATCGCACAAGCTGTGAAATTTCCGTGTCACAAAACTGTCACCCTCTGTTATTTCTAATTCTCCGACTTATAGGTTGGTTTTCTAGAAATGTGTTCAACATATGATTTATAACACTCTGTGTTATCTTCGATTTGATAGCAAATTTGTAATTTTCCAATAAGAAACGAAAGAGATATAATTTTTATCGTAAAACTGCACAAGCTGTGAAATTTATGTGCCACAAAACCTGTCATCCTCTATTATTTCGAATTATGCGACTTATAGATTGGTTTTCTGGAAATTTGTTCAACATATGATTTATAGAACTCTGTGTTGTCTTCGATTCAATAGCAAATTTGTAGTTTTCTAATACGAAACGAGGGAGATAGATTTTTATCGTAAAACAGCACAAGCTGTAAAATTTCTGTGTCACAAAACCCTTCACCCTCTATTATTTCAAATTCTGTGACTTCTAATTTGGTTTTATGGAAATGTTTTCAACATATGATTTGTTGCACTATGTGTTATCTTCGATTCAATAGTAAATTCGTAATTTTTTGATAAAAAACGAAGGAGATATGATTTTTGTCGTAAACCCGCTCAAGCTATGAAAATTTGTGCATGTTTTTCACGTTTTCTCAAGTTACGAGGGTAGGCTCGGCCAAAGAGAGCTGAAACATGCCATGTTGTGGTCCAAGAGGGTCCAGAGGTGGGCTAGAAAGAGTTGGTTCATGTCTGGTCCCCGTTGGTTTGGTTTAGGGTCGAGAATTCGAGGGTTTAGTGCACTAGGGTTCGGCTTGCTTTGGCGCAGAAAAATCCAGCAACTTTCAAGTGCTGTTCGAAGGTCTTAAATGGGCTGCTCTAGGTTGTTTAAGGGCTGGTAGGGTATGGTTGAGGCATGGTTTAAGCATTGAGAAATTTGTTCAACATATAATTTATAGAACTCTGTGTTGTCTTCGATTCAATAGCAAATTTGTAATTTTCTAATACGAAACGAGGGAGATATGATTTTTATCGTAAAACAGCATAAGCTGTAAAATTTGTGTGTCACAAAACCCTTCACCCTCTATTATTTCAAATTCTGTGACTTCTAATTTGGTTTCATGGAAATTTTTTCAACATATGATTTGTTGCACTCTGTGTTATCTTCGATTCAATAGTAAATTCGTAATTTTTTGATAAAAAACGAAGGAGATATGATTTTTGTCGTAAACCCGCTCAAGCTATGAAAATTTGTGCACGTTTTTCACGTTTTCTCAAGTTGCGAGGGTAGGCTCGGCCAAGGAGAGCTGAAACATGCCATGTTATTGTCCAAGAGGGTCCAGAGGTGGGCTAGAAAGAGTTGGTTCATGTCTGGTCCCCGTTGGTTTCGTTTAGGGTCGAGAATTCGAGGGTTTAGTGCACTAGGGTTCGGCTCGCTTTGGCGCAGAAAAATACAGAAACTTTCAAGTGCTGTTCGAAGGTCTTAAATGGGCTGCTCTAGGTGGTTTAAGGGCTGGTAGGGTATGGTTGAGGCATGGTTTAAGCATTGAGAGATTTGGTTAAGTTTCTGGTTGATTCGGATTAAAACCGGGATCCCGGTCCAAGTTTTAAAACGAATCATTTAAGTTTTTAAATGGGCACGAGTTTACGTCTAAAAAAGACTTATTAATTGGTTTTGAGGTGTTTTAAGCACTTTGGTAATCTTCGGGTCGAAATTTTTAGATCCAGGGGTAAAATGGTCAATTTGGGTTCCCGGGGGCAAAATTGTCATTTTGCACTCGAGTTGAGTTTTGAGTCCTGGCAGTGCTTTGATCACAAATTTAGCATGTTTTTAATTTTTTGTGTATCATGTATATGACTTTTTACGTAAATATGAAAATATGTTGCATACTTGGTTTTAAGAAAAATTTTACGTATATGCATGATTTTATTAAGTGATGAATATGATGGCACGTTTTTGAAGGATAAGAGTTGGTTGTGACTAATACGATGACATGTTAATACGATGATATGTAGGGCCAAGGCTCATTGGATGGGTAATACTGTCGCTGATGTCCCCGTCGCCAGGTACCGCAGTTATACGTAAATGAATCCATCTCCTAATACAATGATACGAAAGTCACAGCTGATGAACGAAAATCAAATTAAGAAAATGAACACGTATATGATAATATTTTATGTGTTATAAAAATGTTTATGCTTTAATAGACCATGATTATGCATATGATTTTGTAAGTACGTGAAATGTATTTTTATTATAGTTCTTTTCATTGTTGCATGTTATGTATATGTACTTGCTATTAATGTTATAGATGTGTTGAGTCTTTATACTCACTAGGTATGAATGATGGAGGTGAGTATGTTGATCAGGAGATCGGAGGTGTTGAAGACTGAGTAGGTATGGCTGGATGTGCACACATGACCCGATGACCATGTTTTCCGCACATCATGCTTTTGAGATAGGAGTAGACATCAATATTTTTATTCATTTATTTTATTACGTTATTGGGCATTTTACTATGTTGGTGGTTTTGAAGAATTTTACACGTTTCTTTTCGCAATATTTTAAAACGTAAGTATAGGTTTGACGATTTATCTGTTATTTAAACTGCAGTGCTTTTCTTGTTAGTTGATTATGGTTATGTTAAAAATATTAATTTTTAGCAGCACTGCATGCATGCATTTGGATTTAAATTTCAGGTATCAGCTTAAAAAAAATAGCAATATTTAAAATTATTAGACATCACAGTTGGTATCAGAGCAATGGTCCTGTATGGGGTTGTGCCATGGCCAACTTCCGCATCTCAGTCTTCAAGCCTCAAGTCTGTAAGCATATATGTTTTAAATGTTTTGAATGTTTTAATGCTATCACCTGCATGTTTACATGATTTATGTTTTACAGTACATGTTTAGCTATTTTTATGTTTTGGAGATTAAATATTTTAAAAACTAGATTGGATTTGCAAGGTGGTTACGTTTGGAATTGGACGATTTTAGGAATTTGGTTAATGGGCATTAAGAAAGGCTAAAAATAATTTGACTAGATTGATTTGTGGTTTTTAGTACTGATGTTCTACTCTTTGGGTCATAAGTTAGTCATGAACATTCTGAATGCTTTGGTGACATGTAGATTTTCTAAGAAAATACTGAAGATTCGCGGTTACTAATTGAGTTAATTTTGGGGGAACATATAAGGAATAATGATTCGAAAACTGAGACGGCATTTATAAGTATAAAATGAAAATTTTGGGATTTTAGGTTTCAACGGAAAGATTTGAGTTTAATAAGCGAGCTTTATGATACTGAAAACCTATAAAATGGAATTAAGAACGCTAAGAACTTATAGGAAATTGTAGGATTTTCGAAATTTAAGGACCAATTGGATAATTTTCGAGGAATTAGGAATTTACCTTGCCATAGTTAAAAGATTTTGGGACTGGTTTAACAATAAGTGAGAATTGAATATTTTAAGTGATATGAATTTTTGATGATTTATGTTTGAAGGGATATTTAGAACATTGAGATATGTGGGTTATAATGGTGTAAGGATTGATAATCAAAGGTACTGTAGGATGAATCAATATTGGACTTGAAGAATTTAAAGCGTTAGTGAAATAATGTTGTGGAAAACTAAGAATCTAGAGTGATAACAATTATAGGTAAAGATGATCAATTAGTTATGTTATAAGAAAGAGACATTAACTTAACTTATTTTGGGAACTTAAGTTAGATGTAGCATAAGTTTTAGTCATGATCTTAACAGTTAAGGTGATACCTTTGCTAGGGATAAATTCTTTCTAGAAAGTTGGGTACGATTGATGGTTAGGTTACTCGATAGACGCATGTAAGAAGTGGGTTGGACACCATGTCTTAAGGAATTGTTTTTGAAAGTCATTAATAAACTTGGAAATAAGTGAATACGTGTTTTGGAATTAGGTTATCTAAAACTACTTGGGTTGTGTAAGTTTGAATTTCAAGTTTATGAAATAGGTGTTCATACGGAAAATTTTGGGTGAAATAAAAACAAAAGGGAGTTAGTTGTGTTCAACATAGGCTACCAAAGGACGAATATTAAGATTTTTATCGAGTAAGAAATCTAAAATCTCGATATGTGGATTCTAGAATGCTATGGAGCATAAGTGAAGTTGAATTACTAGAGTTAGTCTAATGCTAACATGTGATAACTTATTAAATTTTATACGCTAGTATTAATTAAGCATTAAGGATACGTAAGAATACGTCATTTATTTCAATGAGAAAAGTCCAAGTGTCTTAGGCCTCCACTTTATTGAATTGGGAAGAGAATAGTTCAAGCCTGTAATTGATGCTAGAAGAGTTTTATTATATATGTAGAAGGTCGATATTGTATATTTGGGTTTTATTGATTAACATTACTCGAGTTTTAAGAGTTACAACAATTTAATATTTGGGTTGTACTTGTAAATATTTAAGTTACATAAGTTTGATGCCATAAGATAAAGATTCGATTTAATAATCTTAGGCTAATATTATTACGAGGTTGAGATAAGAATTAACTTTTAAGTGTATTACCGGGGATAGAAGTCAATCAGTAAATTTTGGTGCTAAGATTTCTTAAGTCGAACTGCATAAATGATAATGTAATAGATTGATGAACATTATTGATATTGTATAAGCAAAGTAAAGTGTGATAAGTTTGGACATCCACTTCTAGTATGAGGAATTGCGAGAAATGTCAAATTTAAGGTCATAGTAAAATAGAACTAAGTAATCATAGGCCGTTTTAAGCTGAAATTTTGCAAATAAGAATTTTGGTAGGCAATTTAATTAGGATTGAGTAGACATAATGACATCTTAACACTTATCTTGTCATAATAGCACAGCGGAAACGTGGATTATTGAGATACTAGAATTAAAAGTCTAAAGTTTTTTATTATCGAGGATAAGCGAATTTCGGGGACGATATTCAATTTAAGGGGATAGATTGTAACGTCCCGAAAATTCGAAAGTCCACGTAAACCACAAGCATGCAAATTATTAAATTTCTTTGTATTTTATTAAATTGTTTTAATGCATTAAATTCATGTTTATTTCATGAATTTGTGTTTTAATTCATGGTTTATTTAAAGTTTCATACATTAGGATTTTAAGTAGCATTTCGCGCTCGAACGAGGAACAGAGATCAGGAATATTCAGGAAAAATATTTTTATTGAATTATTATTAATTATTTAATATGAGGTGTTTTAAATATGATTTTTGAATATGGGTCTTGGTTGGGTATTTTTACCCGCCGAGTTATATTTTTAGTCGGTACGCAAAATTTAGCGAATCATGAGACTTTTTGAGGGCTCAGACAATATTTTTAAAAACGTACCTAAAGGAAATATTTTTCGAAAATTTTTTTGGGCTTAATGGGGTTATTTTGTTGCATAATGGGCCAAAAATCCTTTTAATCCCTTTAATTTTTATTAAGGGCTCATTAGTGCATAATTATACAAATTAAACACCATTATCCAAACCCTAAACTCTCCACCCTAACCATTCACCCTCCCCCTTCATTTCCAGCAGCCACTTTTGAATATTTCAGCAAGTTTTCTCTCTAGTTTCTCAAGCTTCTTTCAAAGGATTTCCTCCCCGCCTCTCTAATGCACGTTCTACGCATAGGTCCTTGAGTTTTGGAGCGTTTAAATGCAAAGGCACACCCAAAATCTCGTTTTTCTCATCATTCACATCTTAATATGCTGGTTTGTTTGTTTATGTATGAGAAATATTTTGATCTATCATATGGTATCGTTTTTGCATATTTTTGACATGAAATACACCTACACTTTGATGCAATTCTTGTTTTCTTGACTTCTTGTGTAAAGGGCTGCCGGTTTGAGGTGTTAGGGGCTGTAAAAATTGGGAGTTAAGGTGTCAAGGGGCTGGAGTCACGAGTTAGTCACGTTTTGGGGAGGGCCGATTGGTTTTCTTGAGGGAGATATGATTTTTATCGTAAAACCGCACAAGTTGTGAAATTTCTGTCTCACAAAACTCGTCGCCCTCTGTTATTTTGAGTTATGCGACTTATAGGTTATTTTTCTGGAAATTTGTTCAACACATGATTTATATCACTCTATGTTATCTTCGATTCGATATAAAATTCGTAATTTTTTGATAAGAAACGAGGGAGATATGATTTTTAATGTAAAACCGCACAAGCTGTGAAATTTCTAGTGTCACAAAACCTGTCATCCTATGTTATTTCGAATTTTGCGACTTATAGGTTGGTTTTCTGGGTATGTGTTCAACATATGATTTATAGCACTATGTGTTATCTTCGATTCAATAGAAAATTTGTAATTTTCTGATATGAAACGAGGGATATATGATTTTTATCTTAAAACCGCACAAGCTGTAAAATTTCTGTGTCACAAAACCCGTCTCCCTCTGTTATTTCAAATTATGCGACTTATAGGTTGGTTTTCTAGAAATGTGTTCAACATATGATTTGTAGCACTTTGTGTTATCTTCGATTCTATAGTAAACTCGTAATTTTCTGATGATAAACTAGGGAGATATGATTTTTGTCATAAACCCGCTCAAGCTGTCAAAATTTGTGCATGTTTTTCACGTTTTCTCAAGTTGCGAGGGTAGGCTCAGCCAAGGAGGGCTGAACCAGGCCATGGTGTGGTCCAAAAGGGTCCAGAGGTGTGCTAGGAAGAGTTGGTTCAGATCTGGTCCCCGTTGGTTTTGTCTAGGGTCGAGAATTCGAGAGTTTAGTGCACTAATGTTCGGCTCGTATTGGTGCAGAAAAATCCAGCAACTTTCAGGTGCTGTTAGAAGGTCTTAAGTAGGATGGTATAGGTAGTTTAAGGGCTGGTAGGGTATGGTTGAGGCATGGTTTAAGCTTGGAGAGATTTGGTTAAGTTTCGGGTTGATTCGGGTTAAAATCGGGACCCCTGTCCAAGTTTTAAAACGAATCGTTTGAAATGAGCTCGAGTTTACGTCTTATAAAGGCTTATTAATATGTTTTGAGGTGTTTTAAAAGCTTAGGTAAGCTTCGAGGTCAAAATTTTGAGGTCTAGGGGTAAAATGATCATTTTGGGTTCTCAGGGGTAAAATGGTCATTTTGGGTTCTAGTCGAGTTTGAGTCCTTGCAGCGCCCTGATCACAAATTTAGCATGTTTTTTAATGTTTGTGTATCATGTATATGACTTTTTACGTAAAAATGAAAATACATTGCATGCTTGGTTTTAAGAAAATTTTTACGTATATGCATGATTTTATTAATTGATTAATATGATGACACGTTTTTGAAGGATGAGAGTTGGTTGTGACTAATATGATGACATGTTGATACGATAATTTGTAGGGCCAAGGCTCAGTGGATGGGTAATACTGTCGCTGATGTCCCCGCCGTCGGGTACCGCGATTATACGTTGATGAATCCATCGTCTAATACGATGATACGAAAGTCACAGCTGATGAACGAAATTTAAATTAAGAAAATGAACACGTATATGTTGATATGTTATGAAAATTTTTATACTTTAATTTACCATGATTATGAATACGATTTTATAAGTACATGAAATGTATTTTTATTATTGTACTTTTTTACTGTTGCATGTTATGTATATGTACTTGCTAGTAACGTTACATGTGTGTTGATTTTTTAGACTCACTGGGTGTGAATGATGCAGATGAGTTTGTTGATCAGGAGATAGGAGGTGCCGAAGACTGAGTAGGTAGGGCTGGATGTGCGCACATTATCCGAGGATCGTATTTTCCGCACAGCATGTTTTTGAGATAGGAGTAGACATGGTTTTTTTTATTCATTTATTTTATTACGTTATTGGGCATTTTACTATGTTCGTGGATTTGAAGATTTTTACACGTTTCTTATCGCAATATTTTAAAACGTAAGTCTAGGTTTGACGATTTATCTGTTATTTAAACTGCAATGCTTTTCCTGTTAGTTGATTATGGTTATGTTAAAAATATTAATTTTCAGCAGCAGTGCATGCATGCAATTGGATTTAATTTTCAGATATCAGCTTAAAAAAATAGCAATATTTAAAATTAGCAGACGTCACATGATCAGTTCAGTTAGTTTCTTATTTTCAAAACTCAACTGCTGATACTCAACTTGCACTCGATCATTCTCTGCTTTTTGCTTTGCAATTTCTACTTTGAGACTCAACATTTCACCTGACTGTTCTCAGTTAAGCTCAATATTCTTTTCATCCAAAACTGATTGCTTATCCTTGATTCCTCATATGATTGAGAAATATTTTGTACTCATTTATCATATCATGTAATGTTGTGATTAAATCATCTCATGTAAAATCATTTGAGATAAAATCGAATACTTCTTCACTGGTAGATTCTTTCTCAACATCAGCCATGAGGCACTAAACTTCTTCATCATCACTCCCACTGATTGAACTCTCTGACTCAAGCGAATCAAAATTTGAATATGCACATTTGGCCTTACTGTCTTTGGCCACCAAAGCTTTCTAGTAATGTTTCTTCTTGAATAATCTCTGGTCATCTTTGGATATTTTCTTCTTGCCAAAGGACCTAACCTTATCAGTTGGTCTACGATCATATTTCTTGGGCTTTGGGAAGTCAACTATAAACTGACCAACCATTCCATAGTTGAAACATGAACAGTCTTTATCAACAGATTCTCTGTTGTGATGAGATATTCACTAAGAGCTTTGACAGTTCCCTTGATTTTTCCATAAGAATTTTCCAAACGTTTTCACAAATAGTGAATTGACATCATTACACAACTACTCAGGTGATTTGTTCTTGGAAACTGATGGGTCCATTTTTGTAGCAGCCAAGGCTATTTCCTGTTAGGTGGTAGACTATTCACCATCTCTTGATTCTAATTCAAACTCGTAAGCCTTGAGATCTACGAATATATCATGTAGTTCCAGTTTGCTTAGATCTTTAGATTATCGCGTTTCCATGGTTTTGACATCTCATTCCCTAAGAAGTCCTCTCATCACTTTCAATATAACTTCTCGATTGTTGTATACTTTTCCAAGAACATTTAGTTCAATCACAATGCTATCAACTCTTTCATCAAAGTCTAATATAGACTCTCTAGGCTTTATCTTCATGCTATCAAACTTCCATATTGTGACAGATAATTTGTTATATTTAGTTTGATCTTTGCCTTCAAATAGTTGAATCAGTTTCTCCTATATATTTTTGGCAGATTTTCACATCTTGATCTTGTTGAATGTGTTTTTGTCCAAAATTTTGTATAATATGACTTTAGCGACATTATCTAAGTTTTTTTATTTTTATCCTCGCTTGTCCATTCAGCTCTGGGCTTTTCAAATATCTGAGATGCACCATCAGTAACTACAACAACTGTATTAACCTTCATTATAATCATTGGTCAATCAATAATGATATGCCACATATCATCATCTTGTGAAGCTAAATGAGTATCATTTTTATTTTTCAGTCATCAAAATACTCTTTGGAAAACATGGGGATTTTACTGAATGAGGCCATTATCTAGATAATGTTCAGAACGAGAATTAATTTTTCTTTGATACCACTTGTTAGGATCGAGTGATTGGTTAGAAGTGGGGTTGAATAAACAACCACACACGATTGCCAAAATTTAGTTAGGTTGACAACTTTGAATTTAGTTATTCTCACCAAGTCAATGGAAATATTGAACAAGTGGTATCTTCAATGATCTTCAATGGAAATTTAGTTATTATTACCTAAAAAACATTGAACAATACACTAACTGCAAGTTTACAAGTATTTTGAAGTGAAAATATAAAGCACTGAATTGATCTTCAATGATCTGATATAATAATTAAGTGTGTGCTAAGAAATTTTGAAAGCAACCGGGCTATTGAAAGCTTGAATACTTGAACTTATGCGATGATTCCAGATAGCCTAATTGAATTACAAGTTCATATATTGATAGACTTGTATTCAACGATCAGTAAAATCAATTATTATATTTGTTCTAATTATGATAGTCGTTAATCATGTCTTTTTGGCATCACTGTCCTTTCTTACAATTCGCATACCATTGATAGGGCTCGCGGATTTCTAATCATTCAGAGACTGTCGGTACAGAAGACTTTATTCAATAATTTAGTTTTGTAACTCTGATTAGTCTAACTAATTCTTCAGAGAATTGTTCTTCATTTACTCAACTATCTTTTAGTCTAGTTGGTCATTAGCTATAAATTCAATAGACTTTGATATCAATTAGGTTTCAAACGGATTTTGTCTTATAATATTTTCAGTTTAGCTCTTGTTCAGTTCTGTCCTACAATTAGTCGTCATTAGCTATAAATTCAATAGACTTTGATATCAATTAGGTTTCAAACGGATTTTGTCTTATAATATTTTCAGTTTAGCTCTTGTTCAGTTCTGTCCTACAATTAGTCATCATTTATTTATTTTTAACCTATTATACCCTTTCGAGGGTTTTTTTTATAATTAATTTAAAATTAAAATAATATTTCAAAAATAATTAAAAAAATTATTTTGAAAAACTAATGTTAAGAAATTATATCCCTAAGAATTTTGGTGAATGACAAAAATAAGACATCACAAAAACAGCTACGGCTTATATATGAGATATGCATTAGGTCAACCGCCCAGCTCATCAGCTGTAATATCTTTCTAACTGGCTAAAACTCAAAGAAGTCTCAACCGCTTGTTTCAGACTGCTAGCAGATTCATCTTGGACTTAAATGATCCTCAGAACCGGATCATTAAAGAGAACCATTTACTGCTCAAAGAAATTCTCTGACCGGCTTAATACATTCAAAGTATTACACCGCCTTGAAGTCAATGTATACATACATCAGTACCAAGAATGATCTGCATTTATGTCTCTATCCCAGAAAAGGTAGACCAAGTATAGACTTCAAGTTCTGATGCTAAAAGACAGTTACCATAAAAGGAACTCCTCAAGAAAAGCGCTTCATAACTACGCTGAGCAAAAGGAATATTAAATGATTTTATTAAAGATCATTTAATGCTCATAAAGACGACAGCAACACATCTGCTCAGTGGATCAGGTTAACGTTGTTGCATCATTTCAGACCGTTAAAAAGATCGTGTATATTAACGGAGGAATGTGCTAGCTAAGACCATCTCTTGATTCACAGCTAAAAATCTCGTTGCTAGTTTATACAAAGATCTTAGAGCGCTATCAAAAGTCTACACACTTCAACGCTCTTTCAGCATGCTTTAAACAAGAATTACATTTGATCATCTAAGGATCAATTTCGTGCTACTCAAACCAAAATGATTGTTCATATCAGTAACACTTGGGTTATTTGATTTAGTGTCTGGTGAACCGAGAATTCTTAAATATCCAGTGGTGTAAAGTGATCATTAAGAGTTCCAAAACAGACTGTGTGATAACTCCTGATTTGAATGGGCTATTGCGAAAAGTTTTGTAGAGCCAAAGTCTTTTAGTGGAAACCTTCCTAAGAAGGAAGAAGTGGTGACGTAGGAATATTCATTCTCCGAACATCCATAAAAAATCTTGTTCACTTTACTTATCACAAGCATTTTCTTCGTTTCTAATTGTTGATTAATCATGTTAACGTGTTTAAGTTTCTATTGAAAATTGTGAACCGTCTTCCGCATGTAATAGTGGTTCATATTTTCAATCGTTTGAGAAGAATTTTCAACCGCCTAACAAACGGTTGAAATAAACATTTTAAAACAAAAGAAAGTTTGAAAGAGTTCATTCACTCCCTCTCTAAACTCTTTCTTCGATCCTAACAAGTGGTATCAGAGCGAGGTTCTCTCAAACACTGATATCTCTTAAACACGTATGGCATCTTTCAACAAGATTCCGATGTTTTCTAAAGAAGATTATGATGACATGTAAATTCGTATGTAGGCACACTTAGCAGCCCAAGATGAAGATATGTGGTATATTATCATTGATGGGCCGATGAGCATCTTGAAGGTAAATACAGCTGCTTCCACAACCGAAGGTGCTCCTCAGATGGTAGAAAAGCACAGATCAGAATGGACAGTTGATGACAAAAAGAAGGCAAATCTGGACAATGTTGCAAAAGACATCCTCTACAAAACTTTGGACAAAAATATGTTTGCCAAAATCAAGACTTGCACTACTGCTAAGGAAAAATGGGAAAAGCTCACTCAATTATATGAAGGCAACGATCAGACAAAAGAAAATAAGTTAACTGTTGCCATCCAAAAGTTTGACAACGCAAAAATGAAGCCAGGAGAAACTTTAGCAGAATTTGACGAACTGATTCAGCGGTATTATTATTGAACTCATTTCATTAAGAAAAGAATATTCTAACCGAAAAATTGCTTTGAAGGTTATGCGAGCTCTTTCTAGAGAATGGGACGTAAAGACTATAGCAATGCGAGAATCTAAAGATCTGAACAAACTTGAACCTCGTGATACTTGAACCTCGTGATCTCTTCGCCTACCTTAAAGCATATGAGTTCGAGCTTGGAATACGAACTGAAGAAGATCCATCCACCTCCCAGCAAAAAAAGGCCTTGGCAGCTACTCTACAGTTACTCTTCCGGTCGAAGAGTCAACAAGTAAGAAATCAACCGAGCAATTAAGCAATGAAGCCATGTCTTTATTTGTTAAAAAATTCAGCAAATTCATGCGCAAAAATCAATCACAGATGAATAAACCTCACTTCAACAAGGACCATACTGATGATGGTCAAGCCTGTTTTAACTGTGGAAAGAAAGGACACTTTATTGCAGAATGTAACAGGCCAAGAAAAGATGAAATGAGATCAAGTGACAAAAGACGAGTTAAAGAAAACAAGAGATTTATCAAAAAGAAGAATCATCGAGTCTTAGTTGCATAACAGGATCAAGGCAAATGGGCTGAATCAGAATCAGAAAAGTCCATCTCCGAAGAATCCTCAAGTAAAAGCAAAGATGAGAAAGTAGAATGTCTCATGGCCAAAGAAGATCAAGAATCTACCGATGAAATGGTATTTGACTTTAACTTTGATGAATTCACACGAGAAGGTCTTGTCACCGCACTTCACGAAATGGTAAATGATTTTAAGAGGCTATCACAGCAGTTCGATGAAGCCAAAACAGAAAAACAAAACTTGGAAAACAAGTTAACACTCTCTAGCTGTTCGCAGCAAAAAGAGGTTGACAGTTTGAGAGTAAAGTTAAGTCTGTTAACGGCTGAGAACGATGACCTGCGAAGATTGTTCCATGCCACGTTAAAAGAAAATAAACGGTTGATAAATACAATCGAGACTTGGAACAAGTCCTCTGTTTCTCTTAACAAGATGCATGATATGCCGAAACCAGCCGGAGACAAAACTGGACTATGCTATAGCATTAATGAATGCAGCACTTCTGGAGCATAAACTCAACCGCTACTAGAGAAAGACAGTTTAAAACCAATTAAATTTGTCAGATCTAGTATGATATATGAACATGATAAGAATGAAGTTCAAGGCACTCAGAATGTAAATCTTGAAAATAACAGAAGGCGATGTGGTTTAGGATACGTCGAAATTGAGAATGCTAAAACCAACGGATCATGGCTCAAAAGCAGGCCAAATACAACCGTTCACAACGGTTCAGGTTGGGCCAGCAGAAAGTCAGGGTCAACCGGAAATCATTCAAAAACTAGACCTAACCATTACCACAACAGCCGACCTGTTCAAAAGAGGTACCGATTGAGTAACAATGACAGATGGTCGAAACAACATACTGGAAAAGAAAAGGCACTGCATACTCCACTCGGTTTTGCACACAACAACACTTACTTTAGGACACATCATGAAAATCCTTCAGGATAATTCAAGTGTGGATTCCTAAAGGACTAATAAACTCAGGACCCAAATACAAAAGGGTACCAATCTCTTATTTCAATAATGACAGGCAACAAAGAAAAAGGAGCTGGAAGAATCCATCTGGTTCCTGGATAGTGGCTGCTCTA
Source organism: Primulina tabacum (assembly GCF_025594145.1). Lineage (NCBI taxonomy): Eukaryota > Viridiplantae > Streptophyta > Magnoliopsida > Lamiales > Gesneriaceae > Primulina > Primulina tabacum. The sequence continues at coordinate 33,011,404 of NC_134557.1, forward strand.
GACACATGACTGGAAACAAAGATCTTTTATCAGAAATAGTCAACTACAAAGGACCAACAATCACCTTTGGTGATAATTCTAAAGGTAGAGCTGTGGGTAAAGGTAAGATTATCCACGACAAAGTTATCATTAATGATGTGCTTCTTGTAGAAAATCTATGTTATAACTTGATAAGCATAAGCCAACTATGTGACAAGGGTTACACCGTTGTGCTTCAAAACTCATACGCACTGTTAAAACCACATCTGGTAATAACATGTTGACTGGTCATAGAGAGCAAAATACATATAAAGTAAAATGGAATGATGATTATTTTAATGCATCTACCTGCTTTATTAACTTAAATGGAAATAAAAATTGGCTTTGGCATAAACGACTCAATCATCTCAACTTTAAATCCATTGCTACTATTAGCATACTTAAACTTGTACCTGGTTTGCCTAACATTGACTTTGCCAAAGATAGAATTTTCAATGCTTGTCAATTAGGAAAACAAGTCCGTTCAATATTCAAAAGCAGAGGAAGAAACTCATCAGCAAGATGTCTGGAACTTCTTCATATGGATTTGTTTGGACTAATACCCGTAACGAGCTTAGGGGGAAAGAAATATACTCTCGTAGTAATTGATGACTTCTCCAGATTTACATGGGTAACATTTCTAAACTCCAAAGATCAAACCGCCGATCATCTAATAAAGCTGTTCAAAAGACTTTAAAATGAGAAAAGCGAAGAAATTGACAGAATCAGGAGTGACAGAGAAACTGAATTTCTGAACCAATACCTGTCATCATATCTTGAAAATCATGGCATAAAACATAAATTGTCAGCGGCTAGATCACCTCAACAGAACGGAGTAGCTGAAAGGAGAAACCACACATTGAAGGAAGCAGCTAGAACCATGCTAGCCGAATCTAGTATTTCACAAAGATTTTGTGCAGAAGCTATTAACACAGCCTGTTACACTCAAAACCGGTCCATGATCAATAAAAATCATGAAAAGACTCCATATGAAATCTGGACGGTGCAAGCAACCAGAAGTTGGACACTTTCGCATTTTTGGTTGTAAGTGTTTTATTCATATTAATGGCAAAACACATCTCACCGCGTTTGATGTAAAAGCTGATAACGGTATCTTTTTAGGATATTCAGCAGTGAGCAAAACATACAGAGTTTATAATCAAATAACTCTCACTGTTGAACAATCCATACACATTGTATTTGATGAATCTTCTATATGTCATGACAATAGTAGTAACAGTATACATGATTTAATAAATAATCTTGATGCTACTAACCTTGAAGCAAGCAGTGATGATGAGGTGAATCTGAGAAAAACAAGGGGAAACACATCAAAAGAAAATCCAACCGCATAAGAACAAACTCAACAGGTGCATGAACCAGAGGACAACCAACAGACGCAAAATACACAAATAGAAGAAGCACTGGAGGAAGAAGAGGAAATAATTCAACCAACTGAGCTAAATCCATATGGACCATGTCTATAGTGAAAAAAGGATCATCCACTCGAGCTGGTCATCGGTAACCTGACTGCTCCTCTTAGAATTAGAAATCCAATGATAAAAGAATTTATGCATGCTGCGTTTGTATCTCAGATAGAACCTAAGAAAATCGATGATGCACTACTTGACACAAATTGGATAGAGGCCATGCAAGAGGGACTTAATCAGTTTGAAAGAAGTAAGATTTGGCATCTATTCCCTCGGCCTAATAATACTCATGTGATTGGAACAAGATGGGTGTAGGAATAAAATGGATGAAAATGGTTTAATTATAAGAAACAAGGCTAGACTAGTAGCTCAAGGCTATAGACAAGAGGAAGGTATAAAATTTGATGAATCTTTTGCCCCAGTAGTCAGGTTAGAAGCCATTAGAATATTTCTAGTATTTGCAGCATTTAAGGACTTCAAAGTATATCAAATGGATGTTAAATATGCATTTTTGAATGAGTTATTAAATGAGGTAGTTCATGTAGAACAACCACCCGGCTTTGTCAATCACACTCTCCCTGATTATGTTTACAAACTTGACAAAGCTCTATATGGACTAAAACAGGCCCCGAGAGCATGATATGACACTTTAACCAAATTCTTGCTTGAGCATGGTTTCACAATTGAAACGGTTGATAAAACGCTGTTTAGATTCTCAAAAAATGATCATTCACTATTTGTACAAATATATGTGGACGATATTATTTTCGGATCAACTAACCCTAAGCTATGTGAGAGATTTTCTAAGATGATGCAAGAGCAATTAGAGATGAGCATGATGGGCGAATTAAATTACTTTTTAGGACTGCAAGTTAAGCAGTCCGAAAATGTTATATTTATCAATAAAGCCAAATACACTCGAGATATGCTAAAGAAATTCGGCATGGAAAATTGCTCTCATGCTACCACCCCAATGATTTCATCAATCAAACTGGATATAGATGAAGGGAGAATATCTGTGGATACAAAAATATACAGAGGGTTAATTGGTTCTCTACTTTATTTGACTGCAAGTAGACCGGATATTATGTTTGCTGTATGTTTATGTGCACGGTTTCAAGCTAAACCTATGAAATCTCATTTTATTGCTTCTAAATGCATACTTAAATATCTTAAAGGTACTACTAATGTGGGTCTTTGGTATCCCAAAGATTCAGGTCTAAATCTTGTAGGGTATTCAGACGCAGATTATGCTAGATGCAAAATCGACAGAAAAAGTACGAGTGGTTCATGTCAGTTCTTAGGGGAAAGACTAATATCAGGGCTTAGTAAGAAACAGACGTCAATTTCTACATCAACCGCTGAAGCAGAATACCTTGCGGCTGGAAGTTACTGTGCTCAGATGCTATGGATACAACAACAATTAAAATATTATGGCATCCAAGCTACTAAGTCACCCATTTTTTGCGACAATATCAACGCAATAGCCATCACATACAACCCTGTTATGCACTCTCGGACAAAAAAATATTGACATCAGACACCATTTCATCCGAGAACACGTCATGAAGAAAAAAGTACGGCTTGAATATGTTCATACGGATCAACAAATGGCCGATATTTTCACAATACCATTACCAGAGGCTAAGTTTTCACATTTCCGAAATATGCTTGGATTAATCGATTTATCTTGATATAATTATTTCTTGCGTATGTTCAGTTTGTAATGCAGGAAATAAACAGGAAATATAAAGAGACAGTCAGTAATACAAAATAGAAAATTTTATTAGAACAAGCGGGCCCGTACAACCATAATTTCATCATCAACCGCCCTCATCCAGCTATCCAACCAGGCGGTCAGCCCACCGCTGGAGGTACGTAAAAAATCATCTGAGAAGGCAATCCTTCTCAGAGTCCTCTGCTCTTTTAGGAGCATGAAGAGGTAGACGACATCATCAGAAAAGACGTCTGCATTATCATTGACGTAAAGACGTCGTCGATATTTCTTCAGAGTTACCACCTCCTTAGAGGTAGAAACTAGTCCTCCCTCAAGGGAGGACTGAAGCTCCTGAGCCTCTGTCCAGGTTGCCAGCGTCTTCTCAAAGACGCTGTCCTCAAAAGCAGTCTTGCGGGAAGCCACCACCGATTCCATGAATGCTTTAGCAATGTCTAGCTCACTTGAACTATCTGCCTTCGCCATCTTGATATCTGATTTTTATCTCTAATATTTGTAAAACTAACCCCTCTACCTGTATTTATAGATGAGTACCATATGAAGGGTCTCTCTCTCTCTCTCATGATGACAGACACTAGGGTTTGAAGAGGCTTTCTATCAAAGCTACCGCCGATTCATCTTCCAGGATTAGCTTTAATCCACATGCTTAGGGGGAACAATGGTTAAGTCATTAATTAAATAGACTTCTCGTTTCCTCCTAATTACATTACTTATACGGTTCATTTTCCTTGGGCACGATGCTTCCACGTCATTTCGTAAAAACTACTCAAATTTTTCGACTGCCTCTGATTGACCTGATGGTTTTTATTTTTTAAATTTGAAATAATGATTTTACCGCTGCCCAAAATTTTTTTTTCAAAACTTTTAACACCTCCACTAACAGTCCTCCACGTGGACTGACTTGTGATTATCCGAACCGTATATACATACTCTAAATTTGAAGCTTTGATAGTGTTATCCTGCTATTATACTCGATCGCGTTTAAGTTTAACTTGCAGGTGCTAAAGTCAAACATTCTCGGTAAATCAAGGAAATGGCTGCCTCCATTGCTCAAAACACAGTTGCTGTTAACTTTACGTCAGTATTTGCCATGCCCAACAAGTCTATGCAAGCCATGTTTTGCACGATAGAACATTCTGTGCTTCGCTCTTTTCTGGGTTGTCGCTACAGTTACTCCGACACTATTGAAGGAATTCTTTGATTCCGCGTACATGAAAAAGGGAGAAATTGTTTGTTCCATTCAAAACAAAAACCTCCTATTCACCCAAAAGATGTTTGCTGATTTGTTCAGCTTACCCACAGAAGGAATTACTGATTTCTCCACACTGCCGGTCGGAAATATTGACATTTGGCGTAGTGCCTTCTCAAACACAGATTCTCCAATTTCTCACCCAACATGTCAAAAATGCGACTTAAAGATTGAATTCAGAATGTTGGCTGATATCGTGGCAAAAGAACTACTTGCCAAGGTTGGTACCTATGATAAAATAACCTTCGAGAAATTTCTTGTTATGGCCACCATCTCATTCAAATTGCGGATAAACTGGTCTGATGTTCTATTCAAATATTAGTGGCCATGATCAATAAAGAAAACCAATCGCAAGGTTTTGCAGTTCAAATCTGTCATATGCTGACTGATGTCGGGGTTCAACCGGTTGATATGGTAGAAGTTGGAAAAACCAAGCTTTTTAACTGGGTATCGCTTGAAAAATTTATCAAGAAGAATCGACCGCCAGATGAGGAGATAGTCTCCATCAAAACCGAAACCGGGGAAGAATTCGTGAAACAGAAGAAAACATCAAAGACCGTTTCAAACCCAAAGAAACCAAAAGGAAGCTGGTTCTAAAATCCAGTTCCGATGATGAGTCCAAGGGTGACATTCCCGTCTCTCAAGTTTTTAAAATAAAAGAACTGCACATTCAAAACCAACAAAGATCAGACTGGTTAAACATCTTTCTGCACCACTCATTCCTGCCCCAATCCCAGCAATCTCAGCCACAAAGCTAAAAGGGATTCAGGATTACTGAAATAGAGATTGAGTCCTCTTACATAGGAGTTCCTATTATTCTCTCCACAGATAAGGGCAAACAAGTACTGATTGAAAATCCGCCAAAAAGCAATTCAGTACTTACGGCCATAGTCCTCACCAGCGAACATGTCAATGAGGCTGTACTAGAAGAAGATGGAGATGTTTGATCAATAGGTTCAATAACGGACCGCTGTAGCTTTTGACACATTGATTCAAACCGGCAAAATAAAAGCAGCCGCTAAGCTTGAATGGTCCATTTTGGAATGGACAGAAACATCTGATATTCAAACCGCTCTACGTCGTTGAGACTTTTTGGAACATCAGATGAAAGAAAGTACTCTCTGAGTCATCATTCAATTAAAAAAGAAAATTTTTGATCCTTTTTGTCCTACGGCCAAGGATGATTCAGCTGTTATCTCTCAACTTGAGATGGATGCATTATCGTTTGCTACGCATGTTGCTCTAATGCGAGAGGATCTTAATCTTCCAGCAGGTACAGGACAGGGTAAGTTCGACTCTATGATGGAAATACATGACGATCCCTGCTCTAAACATGTTGAATACATGACGATCCCTGCTCTAAACATGTTCAAGTCATCTCCACACTTAAGGATCATTCATCTACGTCACCTAGTACAAGCACTAAGCCTTTATCACCAGTACTTACCGTAACAACTCAACTGGTTTATGAGGACAACACTCTGCCTCCCTCTGAAAAGATCACGCCGGAGGATATTCCAAGTGCTGAAACCAAGTCTGCACAGCTGCCTCCACTTCATCTTTCAGAAACTCAAACTCTTTCTACTCATGAGGCAGTGCAGTTTTTATCTGATTTTGATCAATTTGCTACATTTCAAGAAAACTTGAGTTCTCCATCAGGCCCTCCCACTAACGATGATCCAACCGCTCTTCAAGAACAGCTGTTGACCTCTCCCAAGGAATTGCAGGAAACCGAGCTGATTACTTCTTCAATACCTACACACTCTCCTCCACTTAGTCCTCCATCAACAAAACAAAAGGAACCAAATGTCACTTGCTCTAAAACATCTGCTTCTCCTGAAGATATTGATCAAATCATTGAGAGCATTACACTTGAACTCCACAAGCCAGAATCGTCAAAATTTGCTTCCTCTCAACTAGTCTCTCTCAAGAACAGCTTACTATCTGAAGAAGGAAATCCTTAAGAACAAGATTTTCAAGAAGAGAGTTGTCCAAGAGCAGATTCTGACTAAACTTACCACTATGGACCAATCCATTTTTGCTCTAAATAAAAACCAATTTGATCTCAAGGAGGCCCTTCGATCAATGAAGTCTGCTCTCCGAAATGATCTTTCCACCATGGAAACAAGTATCTCCCTCCAGCAAGCAAAACACAATTCTGCACATATTAACCTCTGCCTTGGCCTATCGGAGCAAATGACTCGTCTAACAAATTTAGAACAACACATAAATGCTCAAGGTGCTCAGTTTGCAGAAATTATGACTTTCCTTGTTCATGGTGATGTCAAAAAGGGGAAAAGAGAACGGCAAAGGGTAATTCAAGAAGCAGAATTATCTGTTATGATGGAATTGCATGAGTTGAAAGAAAAGGAAGACAAGGCCAAAGCAGCGGAACAGAGTAAAGGTCCAAAGACAAACTAAGTTGATTATTTTGAATATTTTAATTTCATTTACTTAATGAAATACAATATTTTTGCTCTTATATATTTTCTTCGAAATTATTGTGTTACATAACCTTACAGCTATGTTTTGTCATCACCAAAAAGGGGAAAATTGTTATGAAATTATATTCCCAAGAATTTTGGTGAATGACAAAAACAAGACAGCACAAAAACAGCTGCGGCTTATATATGAGATATGCATTAGTTCAACCGCCCAGCTCATCATCTGGAATATCTTTCTAACCGGCTAAAGCTCAAAGAAGTCTCAACCGCTTATTTCATACTGCTAGCAGATTCATCTTGGACTTAAATGATTCTTAGAACCGGATCATTAAAGAGAACCATTTATTGCTCAAAGACATTCTCTGACCGGATTAATACATTCAACGTATTACACCGCCTTGAAGTCAACGTATACATACATCAGTTCCAAGAATGATCTGCATTTATGTCTCTATCCCAGAAAAGATAGACCAAGTATAGACTTCAAGTTCTGATGCTAAAAGACAATTACCATAAAAGAAACTCCTCAGGAAAAGCGCTTCAGAACTACGCTGAGCAAAAGGAACATTAAATGCTTTTATTAAAGATCATTTAATGCTCATAAAGACGACAACAACACATCTGTTCAGTGGATCAGGTTAATGTTGCTGCATCCTTTCCGACCGTTAAGAAGATCGTGTATATTAACAGAGGAATGTGCTAGCTAAGACCATCTCTTGATCCACAGCTAAAAATCTCGTTGCTAGCTTAAAAAAGATCTTAGAGCACTATCAAAAGTCTACACACTTCAACGCTCTTTCAGCACACTTTAAACAAGAATTACATTTGATTATCTAAGGATCAATTTCATGCTACTCAAACCAAAATGATTGTTCATATCAGTAACCCTTTGTTTATTTGATTTAGTGTCTGGTGAACTGAGAGTTATTAAATACCCAGTGGTGTAAAGTGATCACTAAGAGTTCCAAAACAGACAGTGTGATAAGTTCTGATTGGAGTGGGTTTTTGCAAAAAGTTTTGTAGAGCCAAAGTCTTTTAGTGGAAACCTTCCTAAAAAGGAAGAAGGGGTGATAGAGCCAAAATCTTTTAGTGTAGAGCCAAAGTCTTTTGAAAGAGTTCATTCATACCCCTCCAAATTCTTTCCCGATCCTAACAATTAATTTAATCCGCGCGGACGCTCCACGTGGACGAGAAGCGCGGACGCTCGCTTACGTGGACGAGCACTGTATATTATTATTATTATTTATTATAAATTTTAATAATTAATTTAATTTGAATATATTATTATTATTATTATTACTTATTATAATTTTTAATTATTAATTTAATTCGAATGAAAAATGTAAAATATAAATATTTATAATATGTGTTAATTATTAAATATTTTGTATTATTTAGTTAGGTGATTGAAAAATTAGAGATATGTTAATTATGATTAAATCTTCTCATATCTCTAATTTTTCAATCATCCAACCACATAATACAAAATATTTTATAATTAACATATATTATAAATATTTACATTTTATATTTTCATTCGAATTAAATTAATTAATAATAATAATAATATATTTTTATGCCGTGTGATTTTTATGTTGTGATTGAAATTAAATTAATAATAATGGCTCAAATAGAAAATAAACAATGTAAATTTAATAATAGAAGGAAAATATTATAATGTAAGTTTCATCGATACTATATGCTAAAGTTAAACCTCTCATATCTCTAATTTTTCAATCACCCAACCAAATAATACAAAATATTTAATAATTAACATATATTATAAATATTTATATTTTATATTTTTCATTTGAATTAAATTAATAATTAAAAATTATAATAAATAATAATGATAATAATAATACATTCGAATTAAGTAAATTATTAAAAATTATAATAAATAATAATGATGATGATATATAGTGCTCGTCGTCCACGTAGAGCGTTCGCGCTTAGTAAGCTCGGATTAAATTAGTTTTGCAAAATAAATTTTTTAAAATTTTTGAAATATTTTTTAAATTTTAAATTAATTATAAAAAAAACCCACCCTTTCGAAGTAACAATTGTTCCGATTTCTTTGGGATTTTGTTTGTTGAATACGAAGCAATTTGGTAGAATCGTGGGCATCCAAGCGATAGATTGAAGTATGAGAGAGAAATGGCAACATTTTATGCCTCTGGCATAAAAATTCTAGATAGGCATCCTACGTAATTCCATTTAGCTTTGTTATATTTTATTTATTTATTTACTATTACATTCTTAATTTACTATAATATTATTTATGCGGAGCTTTGTACTTTTCATTCGTCTACTGGGCTACAAATATGAAGAAGATTGTTACTTTATGTGAGTGCGTGACAATTTGTGGCTACAAGTAAGAAAACCAAAATAATAATTGTCCCTAATTCCGAAATGAAGAAGTATTACCGTCTAATGAATATAGTCCTATGAATATGAGACTAATCGGTCTAACTCATATTTATCATAAAAAATAATATTTTTTACATAAAAAATAATATTTTTCATGAGTCGAGTCGGTTGAAACGTCTCACAAAATTCACTCCTGAGACAGTCTCATAATAGTTTTGAGTTTTTTTTAAATATCATTTTATTTTAATAATAAAATAAAATATAAACACAATTGTAATAAAATTATAATTCAAGTTGTATTATCACTATCAAATATAATTTAGAATTTAATAACAAATATTCGATAATAAAACCGTCATCTTAAAAATATTTATTAGTATTGTATCAATAACAGATAACTTGTTAGCAAACGTCAAAGCTATAAAACTAGAATATTGTTAGTTACTATGCATAAGTGAAAGAAAAAATATCCTGACCTTCTAAGTGTTAGAGTAGGTAATCAGTAAGCCAACATGTGATTTGAACTTCTATTAATTCTAATATAAAACGATCTTTAATTTAATAATATTTTAATGGTTTTATGTAATTATGAAATTATGCTTTATATGTATACTCATGCAAGCTTCATAGATAAAATTCTTGAATATAATAGGTGCCATGAGGTCTGCCTTTCAACATATGAACATAAAACTTATTATGAAGTGTACTGTATATTTTAAACAGGTTCCTAGTCGAATCAACGACCTAAAATAAGGATAAAGATCTCTTGAGCTTGAGACTAGCTAGTATTGTGATGTAAACGCCATGTTTCATTGGCAAAGACATGGAGATGTCTATTCATACAGATGACTAAAGGTTCTTCAGGCACTATCAGTGATACCTAGGTTATCATGAGACGATGCTACTAGACGCTTTAACATAATCTGATGGGTGAAATCAGAAATGAGTTCTGATGTCCTTGATCAAGGAGTTAATGAAAAGAATGTGGCTAACTAGTGTAAGCTCGAATAAGAATAAATGTTATTCTGAATCACATGGAGATATGAACCCACGACTAGTTGTATCATTGAACTATTTAGGGTCGTACAAGTATTCGATTTTATGTTTTCGTTGAGAAAGTCAAAGTTCAAGGAGTTGAATTTGGCTACAACAGTTTGATGGAGATCAAACAGGTTTTTTATGAAACGTTCCTTACTTTTTAACTTTAAAATCTTACTAAATATATATATTTTTTGTAATCGTAAAATTCGAAACACTCATTTCAAACAACTCAACCTTTAAAGATATTATATTCATAAAAATCCATAAATCGTCAACCACCAAGATCATACGTCAACTTTTAAAATAATCCAAAACTAGACTTAAAAATAAAACATAAATCTCTAATTAAATAATCCTCAAAATCTTTACGTAAACCGGACTCGTTCCACTCAAGTATCAGTGCCTCCATCAAAATCGTCCTCACATGCAACCATCTAAACCTAGTGAGTCTAAAGACTCAGCACGTTCTAATCATACATAGCAAATAATACATATACATGCACATGCATTAAAATAATACTTTTATTTAAAATAAGCTAGCATAAATTTGTAAGCGTAAATAAATCATTAAATCGTAAAGATTTTCATCATGATATATCTTTTTGGGAAAAATTTGATTCTTGAAAGTGACTAGCTGTAATCGCATCATCATATAGTCGACTGATCAGTCTTAGCTCACCATTGTACATGGGGGTGGGGCTTCAGCAACTTTCGTCACTGGTTCATCGCCAAATATGGAAATATTTTGTAGCCATGTTTTAGCTTTATCTTTTAAAGATAAAAGGGAAAAGCTTTAATCGAACTATATCCATGCTACAATTTTGATCATTATAAGTGTTACAAACTTCCTCAAATTTTCTTAGATGCAAATATGGATTTTCAAAATCTAAGCCATGAAAATTTGGTAAAAGTTGAATAATTTGAGGTTTGAAGTTGAAATTAGATGCATCAGGAGGAAAAACTAAACAAGATGGGGCACTAGTTTTAATAGGGTTCATATGGTGCCTAAGTGTTCTTAATTGATCATGTTCTTGATTATTATTATTATTATTATTTTTATCATCATCATTTTGATTATTTGAATTATCATCCATGTTTAAATTATTTTCAGATACTCGAATAAGTCTACCACTTTTTTTCGACTCCAAATACTCATATAAAAAAAAAAAAACAACACAATACTTATAAATAAAACATAATTAACAAATATAAACTTAATTTATACCTCCCCGGCAACGGCGCCAAAAAATTGCTACTACTTAAATAATAATTCACCCAAGTGTAGGTTGTCTGCAAGTAATATATTTCGTAAGTACGAGATCGATCCACAGAGAGGTTATTTTGAGTTTAAATTTATTAATTTATAGATTACCAAATACAAGAATGAAGTTTACAAATTATAAATTTTGTCAAGGCTTGAGGATTTATTCTTGGTTTATGTAATATTGTTTAACTAAAAGTAAAACAAAAGAAACCACCATAAATAATGGTTCCAAGAAAATTAAACACACACATAATATAATATAGTTCCCACTATAGAAAATACCGAATTAACCGATATTTTATATATGGTACCTATGATTATAATTATGACTATATAAATAAATAATTGCATAAAGTAAATGTTAAATTAAATCATTATATTTTATTTAGAACAACCGGCAGAGCCACGCTATTGCCTAAATGAAATATATTGATCTAATAAGTTAGTTGCGGTAAAGTAAAAGTTAGTTGGATAAAGTAAATGTTAGTTGCGATAAAGTAAAAGTTAGTTGCGAGAAAGTAAAAGTTAGTTGCGAGAAAGTAAAAGTTAGATGCGACAAATAAAAGTTAGTTGCGATAAAGTAAATGTTAGATTGTTAGATGTTAGTATTAAATCATAATATTTCATTTAAAACAACCGGCAGAGCCACACTATCGTCTAAATGAAATATTATGATATTATTATATAAATATATATATATATATATATATATATATCTATATATATATAATAATAAGTGATGAAATATTTATTGTATCAAAATTAAACAACAAATCAAGATAACCACTTTAATGATATCAAGCATTTGATGTAAATTGATAACAACAAATAATTCATTTTTATACCTACAATAAAAATAAGTTAGCTAAATGAAAAGAAATAAAGAAAGAATATACAAAATATAAACAATCTTACTTCACCAAGAATGCATCCTCTTCACCTTGACATAATAGATTTAACTTGCCATAAGCTTACTTTTGATCAACACTAAAATATCACTCATAGTTGAGAACATGAAAGAAAATATATTGGAACTTAGAACTTTGATACACACTCACACTATATTTTACAATGAGATAGAATGATTCTCAAGCTAGCACAAGGCCTCTATTTATAGGCCAAATGAGAGAAAGGGTCAAAATTTTTATTAATGCCATGTAGTAGCAATAATATTCTTTGTCTCCTCCAAGTTCAATTCCATGTCCCTTCTTTCAATGCTTTGTTCCACGACTTTAATCACCGAATTTGACTCTGCTCAAAACGGCAAACATGTGGGGAATTATCTGTAGATGAATTTGGCCACTTGGTTCACCTCATTTGGTTAAATATTGAAATAATTATGATTTTTTTACTATATGGTGGTCATAGTAAAAGTAAATTTGTCCTCCTTTTGATATTTGCATAATTTGATCATCTTAAGGAACTTTTTAGGCAATCATGTCTTCTGCAAAGTTGTAGATAATTTCTCAAAGATTCCAAACATGTTTGAATCACCTCCATTTGAATTTTCTAGCTTGAGTTATCATTATTTTACCAACACGTAGAAAACCTGAAAATAAAACATATTTAGTAAGACAATTAAATATAAACAAACAATACTAAAATAACATAATTTTATAATTTTAATGAAACTTAAATTTTAAAATACAGGTTTTAACATATAATAAATTATTAATTTTAAGTTTCATCACACCCCCACACTATCTTATTACTAGTCCCTTAGTAATAAAATTTATCGGAAAATCACAACCTAGATTCTTTATTCCTTTTATATATTCAAATACAAACATATTCATTAAAAACAAAATCATATACCGATTTATATATATATATTTTTAATATAATAATATATAATTAGATGTGTTTTTATTATTATTATTATTTTCTCATAATATATAAAGTAACAATATATATATAATTTTTTTAAAAATTTCTAAATTTTTATAATAATATAGTCAAAAAGATAATTCACACCACCCACCATAACATGTATAATATCAAGAATATTATTGTAAAAGCCTCAACTCCATATATTCTTTCAGGTCAAAATGTTTAAGGAATAGCTAGTTTTCACTCATGGAGTTGGAATGAATATTAACTGTCATTGAAAAAGGCTAAGTATTAAAGCAGACAATTAATTAAACTAATATTGAAAACAAAATAGGAAAATTTACAAAGAATAAAAATCCCTTTTTTTTCTTTTTTTTATTGTTTTTTTTAAATAACGTGACTGCAAAATTTTACAATAACATAAAATTTTTTATCCAAACATTCTACCATAAATATATATATATATGTATATATATAAACATTTATATAACGGATACATCCGACTACCTTTGAAACTTATCTAGCACAAACAAATCTTTTTGTTTGTTTGTTTTTTTTTTTAACACAATATTGATGTTTTAGAACACATTGATAGTACATCAATCAAATCTAAAAAATTACAATGAATAAAGTATTTTGCAGTCCGTTATATATTTATTTCTTTTTTTTTCTTTTTTCAATAAATATTTTTTTTAGGGGAGTTATATTCTTGTAATTAACCATTTTTTAATAATCAATAAAAGTTTATTAATTGTTTTCTCATTTCTCACCACTCACTCACAAAAGATGTGTGACTATATATTATACTTTTACAAAAGAATTCTTTCAATTATACATGTTAATAACCATACAAACCATATCTTTTAACTATATTCTCATAAAAATTTTAGAAATTATTTTATTTGAAAACACATACAATTATATATATATATATATATATATATATATATATGAACACATCTATTATATATTTTATATTAATTGATCAAAAAATATATATAAATTGGTACATATGAAAAACTAATTTTTCTTTTAGTCTGTATTTTGAATATAATGAATATTAAAATCTAGTGTATTGTGATTTTCAATTAATTATTAACTAATGCGTCTCAGGTGCATTTTACTGACACCTTACTCGACATTGAACTAAAAATTATTATTATTATTACTATATATAAGTATATATTTTAATTTTTATATAAAAAAACTAAGAGGAGAAGAAGAAGAAATTATTCATACCTTAAAGAAAAACATTAAAACATACCGTTGAATCACAAGTTTAGTATCACATGATTTTTTTTTCTTACTCTTGGATGTTGGCCAATTAAGTTGAGATAAGGATGGATCTGGTTCATGACTAAATCCTTGCAGTAAATCAATAAGTTCACCTTCACATGTAGCAGAAACTAACATCCTTCGCGAAGCTAATGAAATAAATCCCTGTTCCACAACATCATCAAGAAACGATAACAGTTTATCATAATAATTGTTAACATTTAACAAACCAATTGACTTATTGTGGATATTTAATTGTGCCCAACAAACAGTATGAAATATTTCTTCCAAAGTACCGAAAACTCCTGGCAAAGCAATGAAAGCATCTGAATGTTCAATCATTTGAGTGATTCGTTCATACATGTTGTCCACTTTCATTTCTTCTCCTATTGTTGGTCCTGTAATATGGGCTAAGATAATCGGAATAATGCCTAAAACTTCACTTCCACCTGCATGCGCAGCTTTTGCAACTTTTCTCATGATACCAACTTCACCACCACCATATACCAAATGAATCTTTTTTTTAGCAAGTGTTATTCCAAGATTTTCTGCTACTTCTTCATAAATTAAATCTTTTCCTGCACTAGATCCACAAAATACACAAATATTTTTGATTTTACTTACCGTGGACGTTGACATGTTGAGAAATATGTTTTCTGTAATTTTTAGATCACAGCATATGAATTTATAAGCGTAACATGCCAAAAGTCAATATTTGAACAGGAAATTATTATTATTAAAAGAAAATAAAAATGACAAAATTAAAACAAATATATACAGCGTAGTTGTGATTGTGGCTCACATCTTCATCTGATTTTACGTTCAGTAACGGCTTCAACGCCTTCTATGAGTCGAGGATATGCTTCCCATCCAATTTTCTTATAAATTGGCAAACAGGGTCTTTTAACGTCAGATTCCCAAGACGAAATTGTGTATATATATTTACTTATCTAAATAGATATGTGTTACTACAGTAGGATCTTTGTAAGGCTGATTCCTCCGTCCATATTGATATTCCTCCAGTTGAAATTGCCACCATAGTTTAAGAAGTTCATTTTGCACGTACCCACTAGAATGCGTATCAAGAACCTCTAGAAAATTATCCAAAGACTCTTTACTCAGACCATTCTTAATGAATAAAATTTTATCTTCTCTATTCATTGATGTCATTCCAACATTTTTGCATTTTCCCTTACAAATCCACCTTGCACATTTATGACATCCACCTATACGTTTAGCTCTTCGCTTTTTGGCATATGTGCTTTTACCAAATCCTGGCATATGTCTTATTATTAATTCACTTGCTTCCCCAACCAATCGGACTTTTGCTTCAATTATCAAACGGACATCATTCGGTATGCCATATGACATCATCAACCTTAGTCGCTCACATCTAGCTTTATAAATTTTTTTCAATGCATTATCAGGTAAACAAGCAAAATACTTACGAAGATTCATAATACACTCATCCATATTATTATTATTATATATATTTCAATTATTTTGGGAAAACTGAAGAAACCGACTTAAACAGTCATGGAGTACCGTTCTCCGCCACTTAACCAGGAAATGAACTAGAATCTGCAAAACAAAATGAAAATATCAAACAACTATTGTGGATCATATAAAGGCATAAACTCATTATTAAGAATTTCATTTTCTATAAAAGGCTTAAGTCTTTGCCCATTAACTTTAAACACGTCATTATTTTTAGGATTTTCAATATCAACATCACCATGGGGATAAACAAATTTGACTATAAATGGTCCTGACCACCTCAATCTTAGTTTACCTGAAAATAAATGCAAACGAGAATTATAAAGCAAAACTTTTTGTCCAATTTCAAATGACTTTCTCATAATATTTTTATCATGAAAGGCTTTAGTTTTATCTTTATAAATCTTTGAATTTTCATATGCATCATTTCTTAATTCTTCAAGTTCATTTATTTGCAATTTTCTTAATTTAGATGCATCATCTAAATTAATATTAAATGCTTTAATTGCCCAATAAGCTTTATGTTCAAGTTCAACCGGTAAATGACAATGCTTATCAAAAACTAACCTATATGGTGACATCCCTAATGATGTTTTAAATGCAGTTCTATATGCCCATAATGCATCAGTTAATCTTAAAGATCAATCTTTTCGATTTGGATTAACTGTTTTTTCTAAAATTTGTTTTATTTCTCTATTTGCAAGTTCAACTTGACCATTACTTTGAGGAGGATATGGGGTAGAAACTTTATATGTAATGCCATATTTTCTTAACAAAGAAAAAAATGATTTATTTATAAAATGACTTCCCCCATCACTAATTATTGCTCTAGGTATTCCAAATCGGCTAAAAATATTTTCTTTTAAAAGTTGTTTCTTTTCTTTTAGCTCGTTTGGAAAATTTTGCACTTTTTTTACAATATGATCCTGCAAAATTATACCAGACTCATCGATTTCTATTCCGAGGAATTCAATCTTTCTTGTGGCAATAACTGCTTTCCTTTCTGATAAAACAAGTCCTTCTTTTTTACAAATATCAGAGAAAATCTCTAAATGTTTAATATGTTCTTCCATATTTTATATGCAATTAACACATCGTCAATATAGACAAACATAAAATTGAAATAATCTTTAAATTGATTATCCATTTTTCTTTGAAATATCTGGGATGATTTAGCCAATCTCATTGCTAATACTTCTCAAATATAGTGTCCTTATGGGGTGGAGAAAGCTATGAATTTCTTGCTTTCCTCCTGCATCCGAATTTGATGAAATCCGGATTTACAATCGAATTTAGAGAATATCTTTGTATTGTGTATGCAACTGATTAGATGTTCTCTGTTGGGTATAAAGCACCCATCAAACTCCAGAATCTTTTTAATTTATTGGTAATTAATAACTAATCTGGGTTTGTTTCTTTTTATCTCACCATGATTTCTTACTAGAAATCTTGGGCTGCTATATTGTGAAATTCTTGCTTTGATTAAACCAATGTCCAGATGTTCCTTGATTATAATCTGCATATCCTTTTGATCAATTATGTTCATTGGGATGGGCTTGCATCGGACAAATTCATACTCTTTTCCTTCCTTAATTTTAAGACAAGTTTTGAGTTTATTTTTGTCCCACCATGCCAAGGGATCTTCATTGTAATTTTCTTTTATTCTTTTCTTGACATCCGCTAATGATACCTTTGATTCAAACCCTACCTCATTCTGCTGTAGAGCTATCTTGAGGCATTCTATTTCCTCTGTTTGGAGTGGTTTATCTGCTCTTAATTGGAGCATTGTTTCTCCAAACCATCTAGAATCCTTCATTTTTGGGTTTAGAAGTTTTCCTGCATCACCACGCATGCTGCGAAACTGAATTGACAATTTTCTGTAAAATGCATCTCTTAGTTTCCGAACTATGATTTTGTGATCACAAGGTGTTGTGAACACTAATCGTGTAGTTTCATTTTCTTGCATATAGGACAAACATTTGTAGAAAATTATTCCCTAGCAGAATGTCAGCTCATGTATCATGAAAATAAATCGGTGGTGTTTTTACCTTATACCAAGGCATTTTTCCAGCACCTCCGATCACGATTTCCGTCATCTTAATCCCCTTACATAAGATTAAGATTCTTTTGGAAAAGTCTCTTCCAGCAATCTTTGGTAATTCTTCTTCCAAATTATTTACAAAAACTCCTCTTTTTGTTGTACAGATTCCAGCACCTGAGTCAATATAAGCAGCAAAGTATTCTGCTTTATATTGTTCGTATAACATTCCTATTGGAATGTATATCAAGAATGGGCTTGTGGTCATTGGATTTTCCAAATCCTGTCTTCTGCCATAAACTCCATTCTATATTCTAGACGTTTCCAAGGTTTATTTTCCTCGAGAAACTCTAGTCCAAGAACCAATCGATCTGGTTCTTTTCCTGGAATTCCTTTGATATGAAATTCCAATTCTTTGATATTAATCATTCCTTGGTAAGTTTCTATCAGAGGTTGTTCTAAATAGTATATGATATTACAAAAAAATTGATTCCTTTGTTTCGTAATATCAAAAATAATTTCTACTTCCTTCCACCTTTCTGGGCATCTAAGCTTTCCTATGGTGGAAAAACTTTTTGGCTTCTGTTGGGTTTCTTGGATAGGCGCTTTTCCCCACCTGTAACTTGTAATTCTATACCTCTGAAAATATAGTCTTCTTGATTCCAATCTAAGACACTGATTCTTTTGTAGAATCGGTTTGTCTTGTATTTGGATATCTATTTCATGTATTAAGGGATATTCAATTTTTTCTGGATAAATTGACTGGGCAACTTTTCCAAATAACTCAGGTATTTCAATGAACTCATTTCTAATAAACAATTCTGAATTATGTGTATTAGATAAAACATATGAAATCTAATAGGTAATAGAATATGGCATATTACCTTCTTTCATCAGCCTTTTTTGATATTCTGATGTAAGCTCGGCTGAAACCTCGATCTGCCAGGTTGTAGGCTATTCTTGGATAAATTACTCCTACAATTTTTCCTGCACAGAGATTTCTTGAGATTGTTCCCAGTACTGAATCTTGAAGGTTTCTCATTCGTTTATCGCATATAGCAATATCAATGGGTGAATCTACTCGTTCTTTAAAAGTAGCTTTTATCATAACCTGGATTGCTCCAATATGAATCCAGGACATGGTCTGTGCTACTTCTATATTGAGTTTTTATAATTCTTATTTAATTTCTTCGGAAGGAATTAGTTGCATCTCCGTTCTATTTATTTTAAGTTCATTTGGAATTGTCATTTTCCTTCTGGAAACTTTATAAATTAGATGATGCTTTCGGTTTCTTAGGCAAATACTTCCTAAGAAATTTTCTACCTATCTTGCAGAGAATCCCTGATATCTCTGAAGATAAGGATTTTCTTTCATGATCCTTTGAACCATATTATGAGATATTGTTGTCTGACTAAAGAAACCAGACAAATCTTGATGTGTTTCATATCGAAACACCTCGACTTCAGTCAGATTCCGATTCAGTTCCATCGGATTCCTCCTGACTTAATACTTCTTCTTCTTCATATATACTTTCATCTGAGGCAATATCCTCAAATCGATATACCTGAATAAGATCTTGGTAATAAACTGTTTCTTCAATATCCGGGGTTGGATCAAAGCGTTTAATACCTCTTTTTTCTTTTTATGGACAGTTGGTTGAGATATGACATCTTGCTCCACATGTCCTGCAATTACAATATTTAAAACTTTCATTAGCTCTAGTATGAGCTCTTCTGAAAGTTTTCTTTGTAGGTATTCTCCCAGTGCTTTGAGATGTACTCGATGCTTGAGACAATATCTTGTTTCTTAATGGTCCACTTCTTTGCCCAGATTTATAAGATCTGACCTTTTACCTAGACCAAATTGTTCTTGGTTTCCAGGAACTTCTTTCATTTCTAGCATAAGGATGAGCTCTAAAACTTCTTCTCTTCTGCTTTTGTGGTTTACTTCGAATAATTGTTGGAAGATTGTTTTCTTTACAATACAAATAAGTACGTTTGTTAATACCCCTTAATAGTTTGTAATTCTACCATATGATACCATTATGCTAATTTTCATTTGAGGAAAGAGGCACTTCGTACCAATGTATCTGGATTTCCAGGGACATATTCCCTTATAAGCATTTCTCTCCAGGGACTTGGCATTTTTGCGAAGAAAAGTTGCATTGTTATATCTTATTCGACCCCTGAATTCCATCTATATTTAGTGAACAACATAATATATTCATCCACTAAACATATATCATCTAATTCAAGACTATGCAGAGCTTGAGTATATTTCTTTTTCTTCTATATATCTTGATTGTTAAAATAGTCTACCCTTATAAATTGTGCTTTAAAATAGGTAGCCATTCTTCCGGCTATCTCGCTAAGAGATTTTTCGGCTAAGACTGATTCTTTAGTTTCTACCGAAGTCATGTCCCAAGAAATTTTAATTGATCTCATAAGACTTATTTCCAAAAGTTTAATGAATCATTCTCTATTGAGATCGAGTGTATCTGCTGCGATCCTCATAGCGAATGTCCAATCATCTATGAGATCTTCTCTTTTTTTAAATATAATACATCTAAGTTAAGCATAACCCCATAAGGATGTATTGGTTCTAAACCATATTTCTCATAGGGTGTTTGGTGCAAAGGAATTTGATTCTTTCTTGACTTGGTTCCCGCTAGGTGTGCTTCTCCACCAGTATAAAAGGCTGGTTGAGACTCTCTCATATTTATATTCTGAGATCCCACACTTTCTCTTGGTGGTTCTTGAGAAGATGACCAGGTTATGGAGGGTGGTTTACCTCCTGTTGTGTTCATCTTCATATCTACGACTTTGAGGTTTGCAAATGATTCTGTAAGATCTTGGAGATCCTCAAGACCATCTTTTCTAAAGTTGTCATCATATTAGTTTCTTTTCTGAGACTGTTACGGTCAAGCTTACATCAGGAAATCAGTCTGTCTCCTAGAAACTGACATGATCTACTGGTGCTTTTACGATGAAGCTTACATCCTGCATAATCTGCATCTGAATAGCCAACTAAATTGAAAGATTAGTCCTTAGAATTCCATAAGCCCACATTTTGTGTGCCTTTAAGATATTTCAATATGATTTTGGCAGCTTAATAATATGATTGCTTAGGATAAGCTTGAAATCTAGCACACATGCAAACAGCAAATACAATATCAGGATGGCTAGTAGTTAGGTAAATTAAAGAACCTCTTAAACCTCTATAAAGTTCCGTCTCAACTGATATTTCCCATTCATCTTTATCTAACTTGATTTATGAGCTCATGGGAGTGTGCGCTGCTGAACAAGTCTCCATGACAAATTTCTTAAACAGTTTCTTCGTATATTTTGTTTGAATGATAAATGTACCAGTTTTCAGTTGCTTCATTTGCAGACCCAGAAATAAAGTCAGTTCACCATCATACTCATCTCAAATTTTTCTTGCATTAACTTGGCAAACTTATCGCATAATTTGGGGTTAACTGACCCAAAAATAATATCAACATAAATTTGCACAAGTAAAATATGATCATTCTTTGAAAATTTGAACAAAGTCTTATACATTGTTCTAACAGTAAAATCATGATCAGTTAAGAATTTTGATAAGGTCTCATACCAAGACCATACAAAGCTTTGTTCAAGTGATAAATATAAATAGGAAGATAATGATTTTCAAAACCTGGTGGTTATTCAACATACACTTCTTCCTGCATCTGACTATTCAGGAATGCACTCTTGACATCCATCTAGTATAATTTGAAATCTTTGAAAGAGGCATAGGCGAAGAACGTTCTGATTGGTTCCAGTCGTTCAACTGGTGCATATGTCTCTTTATAATCAATTCTTTCTTCTTGCCTATATCATTATGCTACAAGCCTTGCTTTATTGCGCACAACTTAACCATCTTCGTTCAGTTTGTTTCTGTAGACCCACTTTGTACCTATAATGGTTTTAGAGACGGGTCTTGGAACTAAATTCCAGACATTGTTATGGGTAAACTGATTTAGCTCTTCTTGCATAGCATTTATCCAGTTAGGATCAGCTAGAGCTTCATCAGTTTTCTTCGGTTCTAGTTGTGAGATAAATGCTGATGAACAAATAGATTAAAAATTTGGTTTCTAATTCTTACTGGATCGGATGGATTACCTATCACCAATTCCTGTGGATGTGATTTCTTCCATATGTAGTTTTGATCGATTTCAGCAACTGTTTCTGTTGGTAACTGAATGTCTCCTTCAGTTTCTATTGCTTCAGTTGGTATTTGAATATCATCGTTTTTCTCTACCAACTGATTGTTAGGAATAGCTTCATGTTTAGTTGTTTGATCCAATATTTCTGGTTCAGGGGTTTGAAGGATATTTCGATTGATGTGAACCTCTTCTTCACTATCATCCTCCAAACTTATTTATGTAAAGCGATCAGTTAGCTCAACTGGATCAGTTGGCTTATCAGTTAGTGCAGATTCATCAAATACAACCTGAATCGACTCTTCTACATTCGAAGTACATTTGTTAAACACTCTATAAGCTTTACTAACTGATGAATAATCCAGAAATATTCCCTCTGCAAATTTAGCATCAAAGGTTTTTAAATAATTTTTTCCATTATTATGGACAAAACATCTGCTGCCAAATATTCTAAATTAGGACACCACACTTTTCTTTCCATGACAGATCTCATACGGTGTTTTAAAATGATGTTTATGAATCATTGATCTGTTCTGAGTATAACACATAGTGTTTACTGCTTCTGCCCAAAATCTTTGAGGTAAACCAGAATCAGCAATCATTGTTCTAGCTGCTTCTTTTATCGTACGATTTTTTCTTTCAGCTACACCATTCTGCTGAGGTGTTCTAGCTGTTGAGAACTCATGATTAATTTCAGTATTTTCTAAAAGTTGTGAAATATTTTGATTGACAAATTCAGTCCTGCGATCAGACTTTATTCTGTCAATTCCAACTGATTTTTCATTTAATAATCTTTGAAAAGTTTAATCAGTTGTGCAGTTGTTTGGTCTTTTGATTTGAGAAAGATAACCCAAGTAAATCTTGAAAAATCATCAATTCTTACCAAGGTGTATTTCATTCTCCCTAAACTCATGACTAGTATAGGACCAACAATATCCATATGCAGCAAAGCATCTGGAGGAAGATTTACTACCCTTGTTTTTAAATGAAGATCTTACTTGTTTACTAAACTGACATGCTAAACAAATTTTATCTTTTGAAAAATCGATCTTAGGCAGACCAGTTACAAGATCATGATTACGCAGATGAGCTATGAATTTGAAGTTCAAGTGGTTCAATCTTTTATGCCACAACTAGTACTTAGAAGATTTTGAAGCTACAAAACAAACTGGTGCAATAGGTTGATCTGTCCAACTTACTTTGTAAGTATTGCCACAACAATTGTCAGTTATAATGATCTCATCAGTTGAGTTCTTAACTGTGCACGTGTGTTTGTTAAACTGAACTGAAAAATTATTGTCGCATAACTGACTAATGCTAATTAAGTTATACTTCAAATTATCAACCAATAAGATATCATTAATAATAATGTTACCATGAATAAGCTTACCCTTACCCACAATTCTACTTGGAGTTGTCTCCAAAACTAATGTTTGGACCAGTTTATTTTGATCAGTTGGGATAGCAAATTTGCATCCCCTGTCATATGTCGCGAGCATCCACTATCCAAATACCAGATTGATTCTTTCGTTGTACCTGTCACCTGCTATCACACACAATAAATAATATTGGTACCCACATCTATTTGGATCCTAAACTGATTAGTCCTTTAGGAACCCATTGTAATGTCCTGAAAATTTGAAGGTCCACGTAAACCACATGCATGCAAGTTATTAATTTTTTTTGTATTTTATTAAATTTTTTTAATTCATTAAATGCATGTTTATTTTCGTAAATATGTGTTTTAATTCATGGATTATTAAAGTTTCATGCATTATGATTTTAAGTTGCATTTCGCGCTCGAACGAGTAACGGAGACCTGGGATAATTAGGAAAAATATTTTTATGGAATGATTAATTTTAATTAATTAATATGAATTTTTTTTTAGGGTGTTTTTCAAAAATGAGCCTTGGTGGGTATTTTTATTCACCGGGTTGTATTTTTAACCGGTACACAAAGTGTAAGGCCCTGTAATTAATTATCCGATAATTTGGCATAATTAAAATAATTATTGAGTTGTAAATTAAAATAATTATTTATGCCAAATAAATTCAAGAAGTGTGTTGAAAATATGTATTTTAGAATATCGGAGAATCTGACGATATAAAATACATATAGAGTTTAAATAACACATGAGAGCAAAATAAATTCAGAACGGGATAAATGGGCTTGTGTTACTATTTAGGTGATCAATTATTATTATTAAATGCATACAATACACACATACCTCATTCAAAAAGAGAAAAAGAAAACGAGAGAAGAAGGAAGAGATAAGGAAGAGGAAACCACATTCCCGTCACTTGTGTAGCGGCTGCGGGAAAATCGCGATATCTCCTACGTCCGGCGTCGAAATCTCAATCGGTCAGAAGGAGTGTCTTCCTAACATCCTAGGCTTCGATTCAAGACAGAAATTGCAATGTTTGACCAAGGACTCGGGTAGATCGAAGCTGCTGTTCCGGTGCTCTGTTCCTGCGTGAATTCTTCCGATTTTGGGGTGAGAGTTTTGTGTTGCCGCGATTTTTACAACTTGAATTTGTAGAAATGACCTAAATAAACTTTGTAATGGTTTAAGTTTTCTGTTTTTATCCGTTGGAATCATTGAATTTTGATAAGAAACGGATTTGATATGATTTTTCTACCAAAATGTGTCAAATGGAATTCTGTGTTGGAGCTGCGTAAATTAGCTACTGTAATTCGAGTTTTTGTCAATTATGCGCTCGGATTCTGGACTTGTGATTCAAATAAGAGTTGTAGAACTATATGTTTTCTTCGTAATGATATAAGATTCGTTAAATTCCATTTAGAATTGAGCAAGTTATGCTTGTTTTTCTGGAACTGCTCAGTGTATGAGATTCTGTCATCGAATTCGGTAGTAGCAGTGTGTTCTTGAAAATTCTGTGAATAATCTACTGGTATTCTAAAGATGATTTCAACTAAAGAAACTTACATACTTGAGTTATCTTTCGTTTCCAGTTGGCGGATATTGATTTGAGTTAATATTGACCGAGATACGAATTTTATGTTCTTTTGTGCCAAATCGTACATTGGTGTTGAATGTATTTTTCATGATCGTCTTATTGTGGTTTTGTTTAGGCCGAGAGTCTTGAAGTGAAGTTGATATTGGATTGTCAAGTTGGTATAGGTATGTTACAGCTCGGTAACATACGACGGTAAACATAAATTATGTTTAATTGTCATTCTATGTTACATGGATCGTGTTTATGACTTGTTGACTGTTGTAAATTGTTAAATTCCTTCGTTGTGATCTATGTTTATTATTATGACATATTATTGGCATTTAGCATTGGACATATAGTTATGACATTCATGTTGAGCCCTATCGTTCTTGTTAGCCCATTGTTGTTATATGGCACTATTGTTTATCTCGGGATCATTGTGTGGCTGATAGGCCTATACACATGAGGCCGTAAATGTGATTGAACAATCCCGTGGTTAGTGCAGCCTTTTGAGGTGAGCGCTGTGATTGTGTCATCTAGTTCGTTCTGTTGTGCCATCCTGTTATAGCGTATCAGCTGTATGTAGACCGAGTCAGGGGTGTTATTCAGCACAACTTGGCATACCTCGCATACTTGGAAGGGCGGTTTAGCTGCATGATGATGTAGCTCCCCTGTGTTGTTGCTCGAACATTATCCCAGTTGTTATCGTACCGTTTGTTGGCTCCTGTTATCCCGATTATTCGTTGAGCCTTTCATGCATTGCATATTACATTTCATTAATTGATTATGCATGATTTATGTTATTGTTGGACTGTTTCATACCAGAATCCTAACCTCAGTTGTTTTCTGGGGGGAGCTGTTGTGGTTGCTATTGGGCACCATGTTAGATCTCCCAAGTTGTTTTGCAGCATCAGGCCGAGGTTCCGCCAGTGGAGCTCGGGATTGAGGTTGGATTGCTTGGTTTTAGTTCGTTGGAGTCTCCCAGCTAGTCTTTTTGGTTATCTTGGAGTTGTGTCAATTCTGTGTCGTATTTTATTTGCCGAGGAGATGCCCCGAGTATCTGTATGGGTGTTTGACATGTTATTAATTAGTTTGGATCAGTTTTAGTATATTTTAAAGCCTTGCCAGCTTAGTTCAATTGATGTTTGAGAATTGTTGATGGGTGCCTGGCCGGTATTTTCATGTGACTGTTTATGTTTATCGCAGCGTCAGTTTTGAGTCATTTTATTATTTTCTGATGCTTGAGTTTTTCGGGATGTCCTATTTACGGGGAGGTCATGCCGAAAATTTTTTAGGCCCTGAGGTCCGTTTTAAATTATTTTAAACCATTTCCGCTGCAAATCTAAATCAAACCATTATTATTTGATCATTAATTGTCATTAGAGTAAGTGGGCCTCGCACAAATTTTAGCGAATGGGGTGATTTTTTGAGGACTCGGGCGATATTTTCACAAACGTACCTAAACGAAATATTTTTCAGGAGTGTTATTAGGCTTGTCGGGTTTATTTTAGTGCTTAATGGACCCAAACCATTTTTAACCCTTTAATTTTTAATTAAGAACCCATTAATATATTATTTTATGGCTTAAACTTAATTAGCAAAACCCTAAACCTATTTTATATTGAGTGGCCGCCCAGCTCATCTTCCAATAGCCTCTTTCACGTTAATTACAGCAGCAAACCTTCAGTAAGCTTCAGCCCTCCATTTTCTTTCAAGCAAGTCTTCTCTCTGCTACTCCGGTGCTTCCCTAACGCTCATTTCTTCGAGTTTTTGAGCATCTACACATCAAGGCATGCACGTAACTTCGTTTCTCTTTGTTCACGCCACTATTATGCTGAATTTTATTGTGTTTGTACGAAAATTTCATGATCTACCTTGTGTTTGCATTGTTATACAAGTTTGACATGAATATTGCATCCTTTCTCGACTTGCTCATGTTTTTATGAATTGTTGCAAGGGGCTGCCGTTTTTCTTGGTTTCTAAGGGGCGTGGAGGCTGTAAAGTAAGGAGACATGGTGCGGATTCGATAGTGTGCAGGTGTTAGGTGAAGGCCGTGAGATGGTGCACATAGGCGGCTAGGATTTCGAGAGGTTTTGGTGCAAAGTAGGTAGACTTGGCTAAAAGGGGGCTGCACCAGACCAAGGTGCGATCTAGGAGGGTCCAAGCGAGGTCCAGGGGATGTCTCAACACAGCTGTTCTCGAGTGGAAGATGGGTCCCTAGGTTAGGAGCCGGTGCGCTTCAAGGGAGCTAGGCTCGGTCGTGTGTTTTCTTGATGGTTCCAGAGGTGTGCTTGCATGGGGCTGAAGGCTAGACTTAGGTCTGTCTATTAGGGACTTAAGATGGGCTAAGAGAGGCTGGTGTGAGGGTGGTCACGTCGGCTTGTGGGCAAGGATTGAAAATTCGAGATTTTTGTGCTTTAGGGTTTCTAGTACGTTTGTGCAGAAATAATTCCAGTAACTTGTAGGGGCTATTTGAAAGTTCAAAAGACTGGTCTAGATGGTTTTAAGGCTGTAAATGTGTTTATAAGGTGTGGGAAAAGGTTGGGAGAAATTTGGGTAAGTTTCGGGTTAAAATCGGGATCCCGGTCCAAGTTTTAAAACGAATCAATTAAGTTATGAAACGGGCTCAAGTTTACGTCTAAGAAATATTTTTTATATGTTTTGGGATGTTTTAAGGAGTTCGGTAAACTTCGGGTTGAAATTTAGAGGCATAGGGGTAAAACGGTCATTTTGGGTTTCCGGGGGCAAAATGGTCATTTTGCACCGGAGTGAGTTTTAGTCCTGGCAGCACCCCGAGCACAAATTTAACATGCTTTTAAATGTTTATGCATCATACATATGATTTTTATGAAATTACAAAAATTACGTTGCATGCTTGATTTTAAGAAAATTTACGTATATGCATGATTTTGTTAAGTGATGAAAATGATGATGTTTTGAAGGATGGAAATTGGTTATGACTAACGATGTATATGTAAATGCTAATGATGTATATGTAAATGCTAATGATGAGGCCTAGGCACAGTGGATGGGTAATACTGTCGCTGATGTCTGACAGCCGCAAGGTACCACGGTTTTATGTAGTGGATCCATCGTACAATGATGAAACGATAAAGCTGATACGAAAGTCACAACTAATGAACTGAATTCAATTAAAGTGAATGTGTAAGTTGATGATACGATGAGCTGTTTTGACACGTTATGATTTCATATGACACATTTATGTTTATGCTTTTATATTTATGAAATGTATGTTGATTACAGTATTTTTCATTGTTGTGTGCTATGTATGTGTATTTTCTGTTAACGATACAAGTGTGTTGAGTCTTTAGACTCACTAGGCGTGTGTGACGCAGGTGAGCATTTTGATCGGGAGACTGGAGGTGATGGATGGCTGAAAGGGCGGAGCTGGTAGCGCACGTTAACCCGAGGACCTTGTATTCTTTCGCAAGAATATGATTTTATGGGAACACGTTTAAACAGTTTTTAAATGGTTGATGATTTTATTTTGTTGAGGATTTGACAGATTTTTCGCTTGCTGGACGTTTTACATTTTTTAAACAGTAATGGTTTAGGTTGGTTGCTCTTTTCATTATTTTAACAGTTTTTCAGCTGTGTGATGATTTCACAAAATACATGTTTCGAAATTTATGGATTTATGTAAGCATGGTTTCGGCCATTACATTTAAAAAAAATTCCATTAGAATTTTAAAATGAGCAGACGTTTCACTATGTATGTTTACTTATTAAAACCATACGAGTGCTCAACAATATCTTGAGTGTCAATATCTAAATTTTTTTAAAACTTTCACTTCATTTGGGCACGAGAAAATCGAGATCCAACACAGATTCAGGGTTTTTCAGGGTTGTGGAATCTTCATGGAATTTCATAGCAATGACTCGATAATGCTCTTGCCACAAATTTTGGAGTTGGGTTGCATACTCCGTGATGGATTTTCTTCCTTGTTTGGTTGATCCCGCTTTTATCTTGATTTCATAGATATTAGATGTATCACGAGCCTTTGACTATGTTCGTTTGATTGACTCTCAAATGGCCTTCGAAGATGTCAAAAACATGATTGTGTCACTGATTTCGGGATCCATTGGATCCCATAGCCATGACATGAATATAAAATCAACTTCATCCCATGCTTCAAAGCCTAATTTCTTCAGGTTTGGGTCTTGTACCGACCGAGATGGCTGAATCTTCCTTTCCCTTTCAAATAAGTCCTGATAAATTGAGACCACTTCAAGTAGTTCTTTCTGTCCAAACGCTGCTTGATCCGAATGTTTTAAAAATCTCAAATCGTCGGACTGAAATTCACATCTTGCAATTGGGCAGATTTCATCGAGACGACAGATCCTTTTGAAGTTTCAAAGGCATGTTTAGAGACGTAAGAGTTTCTAAAAAAGAGGAAAATATATATAATTTAGGTGAAGAAAATATTGATCGGCTGTGGCACCGTGTGAAAACATAACAAAGACATCAGTTAAATATGCGTGAGCTATTATCTAAACTATCATCTAAGATAATGCTAAACATATTATTCGATTCTAAACAGGTAACAAAATCATGAGTCTTAATGTTTCAAAATAGAGTAGGTCTCTTGTGAGACGGTCTCACTAATCTTTATCTGTGCGACTGGTCAACCCTATCGATATTCACAATAAAAAGTAATACTTTTAGTACAAAAAGTGGTACTTTTTCATGGATGACCCAGATAAGAGATATGTCTCACAAAATATGACCCGTGAAACCGTCTCATACAAGTTTTTGCCTTCAAAATAATCTAATTCCAAACAATATTCAACATCATTAAATCACGTGGGTCCCTCATATTTTAATGGAATTTGACATCATGTATTGATAATACAACGACTAAAATTTCACCACATCACGAGGGGAAACATTTTAGATGTGGTATAGAAAAAGAGTAGGTCTTTTGTGAGACGGTCTCATGAATCTTTATCTGTGAGACGGGTCAACCCTACCGATTTCACAATAAAAAATAATATTCTTAGCATAAAAAGTTATATTTTTTCATGGATGATCCAAATAAGATATCCGTCTCACGAAATACGACCCGTGAAACCGTCTCATACCAGTTTTTATCGTAGAAAAATCTGAAATACAAACCAATTATACTCCACGATGGAACTCGAATGAATATTTTAGGAAAATTAAATAATGCAATCATCTATATTTATTCAACATGGAGATGTATATATCTTTGTGTTTCTTATAAATATAAATATAATGTTTCACAAATAAAATATGGTCACATGAATCTAGGCGTGTTGACTGGATTTGGGATTATAACATAATGGAATCATACCAATCTGAAGCCGATTCTGGATTTATCGAATTGAGTATATAATACAATCTAAAATCGAGTAAACACGAAACTTGTTGCATCATTTTGATCGGATTGTTGACCAATTTAGAAAAAAGTAGGACCGGTTAAGATCCGATTTAACACGTTCATATTATAAAGATTTTGTTGGGGGTAAAACAATGATTAAAAAAATTTAAAAAACTAATTACTACTTAAAATAAACATTTCTTACAAAGTCCAATTGCAAATTAAGCCATTGCAATTAGCTTCAATTTGATTTTGATTAGTCGTTGGTATATTGAAATATATAGATCGGTTTGGTTCTATTACTTCTAATTTTTTTAAAAAAAAAAATGTATTACGTCAAACTATTTCCTCATCAGAATTATAGTGCAATAAGTAATTAATAATACAAGCCCATATGAGACCGGATCTTAACCGGTTCCGAACTAGATTGGAGTCTATTTCGTATTTTGTGAGACGGATTTTAAAAAATCAATCTAATTTAATTAGAATATCATATTTTGAACCGATTTCGATCAACCTAGCCAGTTAACCATTACTAAATGAATCTAACAAAACTAAAGAACGAGAATCTGATTTTCAATATGATTTAAATATTAATAAATATATAGGAAAAAAAATTAAACTTAACATAATGTTCTCCACCTTCCATATATGGAGAAGCGAATAATATATGATGATAATCTGAATGGGGAGAAATGATTATCAAAATGTATATATGAAAATATGTTATAAGCAGGACGTGTGAACTCATTATGTTCACCTTTTATAGGTGTGCTCGTATTGTTTAATATCCATGGATTGACTTGATAAAATAAATATTTAATTAAATGTTATATCATTGTTCTACCTGTAAAATTCGCTGAATTTAAAATATATTTGAACCAAAAATTTAATTATATATGTTGTGAATAGTAGAAAATATAGAGAAGAGATAATGATTTGGAATGTTTTATTCATCATTTGATACCTCTATTTATAGAGCAGATTTACCGAGTTTGAATATTTGATAACATGATAAAATATAAATCTTATCTCAATAATCATCTACGATATTTTCTTATCTATAACACTCCCCCTTAGATGATTATCGACTCAACAAATTACTTCTAAGATATGTGGGTGCTCAAATGCTACCTCGTTAAAACCTTGTCAGTAAAACCCAATGGGAAAAACATGAACGAAGGAAAAAGAGTACAACGATAGATATTTCCCCAGATCTCAACCATCTAATATCAGATGCATCCATGTTGGAAACTTAATTTCGGTGGTTTAACAAACTAAAAGATTAAATCTATTGAACTAACTGATCACGTATTGACAGTTGCCTAACAGAAGATTAATTTGCAGATTATCAAAGACAAGTGAAGCCAGCTGAACTGAATTTACAACTGACTGATCAGTTGAGCAGAACTAAACTTTCGAGGACAACTGACTGATCAATTGGAAACTAATCAGTTGATATAACCAGTTATAAGCTTACCACCGAGTGCCTATCAGCTGATCCTTCAGCTGTACACATCATCAGTTGAAAAGACATTCAACCGACAATAGTACAAAGCAGACTGTGACTCGTAGTGGAATGCCGCATTTCAGAGACTACAGTGTATGAATGTCAGAAGTATATTGACGTGGCAATCAACGGATATAAAGATTCAAATTATACTTAATGTTATTGTTGGAAGGAAGCCTATAAATAGGCGAGAAGAGCGGTTGAAATACAACGCTTATGAATACGATTTACCTATTCTCTCAAGCTTGCTGTTACTCTGCTAGATTTATTACTCTCATTTGAGATTCAAAAAGCTCACACTAATTAGAATTATTCGTAGCATTTGAGGCTACTTTTCGAGCTTACTAGCACAAACTATTATATTACTTATATCAGTCGTGCTAAATCCAGTCGAAGAACTGTGAAAATTGTTGTTAACTAAGAGTTTCAGTTTTGGCAGTGTTAAGTTCAAACTGAAGTGGATCTGTACAAGTTTTGTATTGATCAAAGTCTTTTAGTGCATATCATATCCTTGTGGTAGAAGGGGTGACGTAAGAGTTATTCAATCTCCGAACATCGATAAATCTTTGCATTATTATTTCAGTCATTTATTCTATCTTTCAGTCAGTTTATTTCCGCAACTATATTCAGTTAAACTGATTGTCATCGACTGACAAGATTCCTAAGTTTCAGTTTATCACAAAACTGATACTTCATTCGAAAAGGTTATAAAAATCTTGAGTGTTTATTCAACCCCCCCCTTCTAAACATTTTTCTACCTATTAACCGATCCTATCAAGTGGTATCAGACCAGTTGAATCTTGTCTCAGAATATTCTTACTTACAATTTTTCAATATGTCTTCATTCAACAAAATACCTATGTTTTCCAGAGAAGACTTTGATGACTGGAAAATAAGAATGCAGGCTCACTTAGCTGCACAAGATGATGACATGTGGTATGTCATCACTGATGGTCCAATGAAGATTCTAAAAGCAAACACTGCAGTTGGCATCATTGACGGGGCACCTCATCGAATAGAAAAGCCCAGAGATGAATGGACAACTGAAGACAAAAGAAACGCAATGTAAAGGCCCGTATTTCGTATTCGAAATTTTTGCGGAATTATTTAATATTTTTCTCTTTAAATAACTAATATGCATCATTCATAGAATAAAATGATAAATAGATTTAACTTTAAAATAACAGCGGAAGTAAATATTGTGTTCAAAACCACAACTTAAAAATAATTCAACATATTAAAATTGAGTTTGAAAATAAAAAAAAATAAATGATGAAATGTGAGGTCCTCGGGTTCCTACTACTGCTGACCCAAACTAGCTCACTGGTCCCCGCCCTCGGTCTCGACCTCATCAGTACCTACAACAATCAAGTCTAGTGAGTCTAAAGACTCAACATGCATATATCGTGAATAACAAGTAAATATATCATAAAATCGTATGCAACGTAAAATATTGTGTCGTAAAGCGTAACGTGAAAATCGTGTCATGAGTAATTATAAATACGTGCATATCTGAAAATCATACATAAAAGATTTGCTCGATAGAGCCCTGTCATAAAAATACCATATCGAGATTTTTCTAGTAGAGATAATATTTCAACGCAAGTGGCCCGTAACATAACATGAACGTCTGATCAGACTAAACTACAGTATACTGGGCGGTATAGATCACCACAGCCCTTGGACTGGATGTCCGTACCCATACATGCACATAAACCGGTCGTAAGTCACCGGGTGGAGAGATCCCATAAGCGTGAGTTGGCCACAAGACATATCACATATATCTCAAAAATAAACATTTTATTTATTTATGCACGTAATATAATTATAACCCTGTTTTTACCGAATGAGTTGGATAGTTCCCAGGCTTGCTGCGACCTAATCCTAACATGAGAAAACATGCGAATAATCTCAACTTGACCAAAAACTTCATATCTGAACCAAAAATGAGACAACCGAGACCAACGATCTAATTTCCAACCATGACTCTGTACCAACCCGAACCAACGTCGAACCATCGTTTAGTCATTATCAAAATGCACCTAACATAATGAAATAATGTTCCTAAAAACTGTAATACACGAAAATAGTGAATGGAGGCCAAAATCGTAAAACGCTCTTTCAAGAGTCACTTTGGCACATTGCACCGTAAATTCTCGTACGACCTCTAAACTTAACCAAATCACAAATAGCCAACAACATGGCCTTCCTAACTCATTGAGGTACTGTCCAGTCCAAGGCCATAGGCTAAAATCCAACCAAGAACTCGAACCAACCTCCTGAACCGAAACATTGCTGTTGTCCAGAAGCACGGTGGCAGCAGCTGCGTTTTTGCTGTGGTTTATGAAACTAATGGCCATTGGGGCTTGAACCACCGACCAGAGTCTCTTACCAACATCCTAAGGGGTGGCTTGGACCATGGATAAGGGCTAAAAGCCAACCACAATCCAAGCAAACACCTATCATAGCTCAAAGCTCCAATCGAGAGCATCACTTTCTGCATAGTGTGATGTGTTGAATCGTTTTACTATCTTGTGTCGTTCCAGTGGCCGTATGATCGACCATGGCTCAATCTAGACATGATGAGGTATTGTGTGAACCATGGCTAAGGCCTAAAAGCCAACCACGATCCACCCAAAACTCCAAAAGCCGAAGCTTCACTCACACGGGAAATGAAAAATCGAAGAGCACTTATGTTGTTGTTTTAAAATTTTGATGATTCCGTGAACCAAGCCTTGAGAGACCGACTTGGTCATGTTCTAGAAATGCCAAGGGAGGGTTCCAACCATGGTTACAGGCCCTGGGCCAACCAAGATTCGAACCTTCATCTTCGGCGACCAAACAACAAAATCGAGACCCCAACTTGCATCTATGGGGAGATTTGCTGTCAAGTCCTTACCCTGAGTGCATGGGCTGAAACCAATGAACCAACATGACTCTAACACACTCTAATACATGCCTAGATGCAGCCTGGAGTGCCTGGAACCGAGCCAACCTCCTGAAATCACAAAAACAACCCAAACCGTGAAGCATAGAAGAAATGGCCGAGAAGGCTTGTACAGAATTTTACAAAATTGCTGTCATTTTCGGTTTTTGCTCATTAAATCATGAACATATAATGTTTTAAAATATCTATATGACTTGATTGAAGAGAAATGAACAATATATACATGCCTGGAAATCGGTTTTTGGAGAAAACAAACCAATACGACGAACACGGCGCGGCGGAGTCGGAGTTTCTTTTCTCTCTTGTTTTCTTGCTGTTAATTCACGATTTTGCTGCTGATCTCTGCTGATATTTTCAAAGGTGTGGTGAAGGAATGTTAGGTAATGAGGTGAAGGTTACTAGAAGTGATAAATGAGTCAAGGAATGCATTATGGTAGGAGTTACAAGTGAGGGATTTGAATGACACAAGAATGGTTTCCTTCCTTCTTGCTGCTCGAAAATTGTGGGATTGATAGGCTAGATTAGTGGTTTGATTAGGTGCATAATGATGCTTAAATTATTAATTTTAGGTGATTTAAAGGTGAGGGAATATTATCATTCCATAAAGGCCATTGAGGGGTGATTAAATGGAGAGTTGCCAATCAAAAAGAATTGATTTAAGGAGGTGGCCGAAATTTGCTAGCAATTGCAAGGTAAAATATTATTTTAAATCTTGTATTTTAAGTCCTTAAAGTTTTAAACACCCATTATGTATTTTAGTGCATTAACAAATTAAGTTAGGATAACCATTTCTTGCATGGCATGACTTGGTCTTAAAATTTAATTAGTAAAACGCTAGGTTATAATTTCTTGAATATGTTAGGCCTAGATAAATTTTATCCCAATGGGTTACACCTTTTAATTTAGACTTTAATTAATTATTTGACATAGGAGGACTTATTTAATAACTTAACTCCAATTAACTTAATAAATCTTAAAACATTCTCTATTCTTAAAGTAAATTATTCCTTGGCTTAAATTAAATTTAGGAATATTTTCTTATTATTAATTTTTATCTCAATACTCCAACTCCAGTCCGGCCTCGAAGGACATCTTATACAAAACACTGGACAAAGTCACGTTCAACAAAATCAAAATGTTCAAAACGGCCAAAGAGATATGGGAAAAACTTATTCAGCTGTGTGAAAGAAATGAACAAACCCAGGAGAACAAGCTGTCAGTTGCTGTTCAAAAATTTGATAATATCAAGATGAAAGCAGGAGAGTTTATGCACGAGTATGATGAAAGAGTCAGCTGCATCATCAATGAACTGAATGCACTTGGAAAAGTGTACTCAAATAAAGAAGTGGCACTGAAGGTGGTAAGAGGTCTTCCCAAAGAGTGGGATGTCAAGACCATAGCTATGCGTGAATCAAAAGATCTTAACAAAGTTGAACTACATGATCTATTTGCTGATCTAAAGGCATATGAACTTGAACTACATACTAGAGAAGGGGAACCTTCTACACCAGCTGCCACAACGGCTTTAACTGCTGTCAGACAGGAACCAACTGGTTCAGCTGACAGATCTGCTGATCAACGTAGCAATGATGTCATGTCATTGTTTGTCAAAATATTTGAAAGGTTTATGAGGAAGAATCAAGAAAACTTCCAAAAGCAATACTAGAAGAACCAATCCAAAGAAGAATCCTATGTTTGCTACAACTGTGGCAAATCAGGTCATTTCATAGCAAACTGTCCTAAGCCAAAGAAGGACAATCGAGGATCAACTGAAAAAGCAAAGAAGCCTTATGAGCACAGGAGAAGGACTAAGGATGACAAGAGATCATCCAAAAAGAAGCATGAAGTGCACTTGGCTGAGGAGAGCAGATCAAAGTAAGCTGAAACTGACAGTAATGAGTCAGAATCAGAAAGCCCAAGCAGCTCAAGTGATGATGAAGAGAAAGTCAAGTGCTTGATGGCAGATGATGCAGAACTGGATTCAACAAATGGACAGGTATTTGATTTTAGCTCCACTAATTTCACTTGTGAGGAACTCATTACCACATTTCATGACATGGTAAATAAGTATCATAAACTGGCTCGATCATTTGAAAAGGTCAAAGCTGAGCAAGAAGATCCCAATGATAACAAAACTGAAACTGATAAGTCAGTTGAAGTGTTAAATTTAAAAGGGGAGATTACAAAGCAAAATTGTTGGAAACTAAATTCTGGAGTTTGACAAACTGATCAACCAACTGAAAATACGAACCAACTGAACTCAACAACTGGACTTAATAACTGAAATCGACTGTCTGATCATTTGGAAACCAATCAGTTAATACATCCAGCCGAATGCCTTAAAGTTAAGTATCTCTCAGCTGAAGATGTCTCGGGAAAGAACTTTCAACCAACAAAGAGACATAACAGATTACAACTGAATATGAAACGCCGCACCACAACCAAGACTACCTAGAACAACGCATTCCGGCTAAAGCAATTAAGACGCCGCAAACAAAGTTCAAAGAATAATGAAGTGGAAATCAACGGATACATAGATTCAAATTTATCTCAAGTTACCGTTGGAAAAGAAGCATATAAATATGACAGAAGAGCAGCTGAAAACAACAACGAAGTGAATACTATTCAAAAAGCTTGCTGTCACTCTGTCAAAATCTCAGCTCACTTCTTACTTGATTTATTCGTAGCAGTTAAGGCTAAAATTTGAGCTTACAAGCAAGTTGTAATAATCATTGAAATTCGATAGTGCTAAGATCAGTTAAGCACTGAGAACATTCTGTTATACTAA
The DNA here is from genome assembly GCF_025594145.1 of Primulina tabacum. NCBI lineage: Eukaryota > Viridiplantae > Streptophyta > Magnoliopsida > Lamiales > Gesneriaceae > Primulina > Primulina tabacum. The sequence goes on from NC_134557.1 coordinate 33,049,345, forward strand.
GAGTTTCAGTTTTTGACAGTGTTAAGTCCAAGCTGAAGTGGGTCAATACAATTCTTGTATTTGATCAAAGTCTTTTAGTGAATATCCTATCCTTGTGATAGAAGGGATGACGTAGGAGTAATTGAAATCTCCGAACATCCAGAAACAACCCATGCGCATTTTATTTTTGTATTCTATCTTTCAGTCAGTTACCTTCCGCAACTGATTCAGTTTAACTGATTGACATTGATCAACAAGATTCCGAGAATCAGTTTGTCACTAAACTGAACTCAAAATTTGAAAAGATCAATTTTAATTGTGAGTGTTTATTCAACCCCCCTTCTAAACACTTTTGATACGTTAACCGATCCTAACAAGTGGTATCAGAGCGGGTGAACCTTGTTCTTGAATATTTTTGATATATAAACTTGCTAGCATGACTTCATTCAACAAAATTCCTTTGTTCTCCAGAGAAGAATTCGATGATTGGAAAATTAGAATGCAAGCTCATTTAGCAGCACAAGATGATGACATGTGGTATGTCATAACTGATGGACCCATGAAGATTCTAAAAGCAAATACAGCAATTGCCATCACAGAAGGGGCACCACAAAGAATAGAAAAGCCCAGAGATGAATGGACAACTGAAGACAAAAGAAAAGCAAATCTTGACAATGTGGCTAAAGACATTCTGTACAAAACGCTGGACAAAGTAACTTTCAGCAAAATAAAGATGTGTAAAACAGCCAAAGAAATTTGGGAAAAGCTGATCCAGCTGTGTGAAGCAAATGATCAAACCAAAGAAAACAAACTTTCTGTTGATGTGCAAAAGTTTGATAACATCAAAATGAAAGCAGGAGAATCGATGCACGAGTATGATGAAAGAGTAAGTAGTATCATCAATGAGCTAAATGCACTTGGAAAAGTGTATACCAACAAAGAAATTGCACTAAAGGTAATGAGAGGTCTTCCCAAAGAATGGGATGTCAAGACCATGGCAATGAGGGAGTCCAAAGATCTGAACCAAATCGAACTCCATGATCTATTTGCTGATTTAAAAGCCTATGAATTTGAGCTGCAGACCAGAGAAGGAGAACCATCTACTTCTGCAGCCACAACTGCTCTAGCCGCTGTCAGAACTGAACAAATCAGTTCAGTTGAAAAATATGCTGATCAGTTGAGTAACGATGCTATGTCATTGTTTATCAAAAAATTTGGAAGGTTCATGAGAAAGAATCAAGGGAACTTCCAGAAACCATATCAAAGAAACAACGCCAAGGATGAATAAAATGCATGCTACAACTATGGCAAATCAGGCCATTTTATTGCTGATTGTCCTAAACTTAAGAAGGATGTTCAAGGCTCAACTGATAGAAGAAAGAAATCATATGAACACAAAAGAAGACCCAAAGAAGATAAAAAGTTCTTCAGAAAGAAACATGAAGTACTCTTAGCTGAAGAAAACAAATCAAAATGGGCAGAAACTGACAGTGAAGAGTCGGAACCAAAAAGCTCATGCAGTTCTAGTGATGATGAGGAAGTAAAGTGCTTGATGGCTAATGATGCAGCAGAAGAGTCATCTAGCCAACAGGTATTTGATTTTAGTTCAACTGATTTTACACGAGAAGACTCATTTTCACATTACATGACATGGTAGATGAGTATCAGAAACTTGCATCATCATTTGAAAAACGCAAAGCAAAGAAAACTGATCCCACAGACAATAAAACCAAAACTGATGAATCAGTTGAAGGGTTGAGTCTAAAAAGGGAAATTGCTGAGCTAAAAGCAGAAAGAAATAAAAATCAGTCATTAATACAGAAGTTGATGCTTGAGAACACAAAACAGACTGAGCTTATTCAGTCGTGGAAAAAATCATCTATCGCATTGACTGATATACAGAACTCCCAAAAATCAGTAACTGATAAAACTGGTTTGGGGTTCTGTAACCAAGATGAAATGTCAACCAATGATACTCAACCAAAACTGAATATGAGCAAAGGAAAATACATTCACTTTGTCAAATCAGTTATGGTACAAGAACAATCAGAGCCAAGTAAACTGGTTGAAAAGCCAACTGAAAGTATGAACAAGGGCAAAAGATATGGTATTGGTTAAAGCCCAAAAGTGGTAACTGATTCATGTAGTCAGTCACCAAAAAGCTTTTACAAAAACTATTCGAATGGCTATTCCAATTACTATAACTGCAAGCCAGTTCAAAAGAGATATAGACTGAACAATCAGTTGAATAAAGCTAAAACTCATATTTTATCATCCATACACTACACAAGCACACAAAAGCCGAGAAAAACCATTTGGAATACAGCTACTGGAAAGTCTATTAGACTAATTCAGGTATGGGTTCCTAAGGGACTAATCAGTTCAGGACCCAAATAGATATGGGTACCAAATTATATTATGTGTGTGACTGCAGGTAACAGGTACAAACAAGAACTCAATATGGTATTTGGACAGTGGATGCTCGCGACATATGACAGGAGATGCAAGTGTGCTATCTTAACTGATCAAATACAGTGGTCCAAATATCAGTTTCGGGGACAATTCCAAAGGTAGAACTGTGGATAAGGGTAAGCTTATCCATGGTAATTTTACTTTTAAAGATGTTCTACTAGTAGAAAACCTGAAGTATAACTTGATCAGCATCAGTCAATTATGCGACAGTGGATTTTCAGTACATTTTGACAAAAACTCATGCTCAGTTAAAACTTCAACTGATGAAATCTTACTAACGGGAAAACGTTGTGGAAACACATATAAAGTCAGTTGGAATGATCAAACTAATGCACCAGTTTGTTTTATTGCTTCCAAATCATCTAAAAACTGGTTGTGGCACAAGAGACTAAGTCACCTAAATTTTAAATCCATTGCCTATCTGAGTAAACATGAACTTGTAACTGGTTTGCCCAAAATAGAATTTTCAAAAGAAAAACTTTGCTCAGCATGTCAGTTTGGAAAACAAGTAAAATCGTCTTTTAAAAACAAGGGCTGTAAATCTTCATCCCGATGCTTAGAACTATTGCACATGGATCTCTTCGGTCCTATACCAGTCATGAGTTTAGGGGGAATGAAATACACCTTGGTGATTGTTGATAATTTTTCAAGATTTACTTGGGTTATCTTTCTCAAATCAAAAGACTAAATTGCTGCACAACTGATCAAGCTTTTCAAAAGACTTTTAAATGAAAAATCAATTGGAATTGATCTGAAACGTCTGCTATTCGTTTTCTTAAAACATGCTAGAAATTTTTTTTTTTAAAACCTCCCTAGCATTGGCTGAACCACAAAAAATTACATAAAATATTTTGGACATCATTTTAAAATAAAACAACCAACTATATATTTGAGAAATACAGCCCATACTATAATCTCTCAAAAACCTCTCAAAACATAAATAAAAAAAGTCATAAAATATCTTTAACATTACTTAAAATCATAAATCATAACTAGTGCGGAAAACTAGCGTCGGTCCTCGGGTTATGTGCACCTTCAGTCCAGCAAAGTCAACCATCAAGACCTCCATTATCATATTCATAATCAATATAACCTGCATCAATCACACCTAGTGAGTCTAAAGACTCAACACGTCATATACTTGATAACGAGTAATACGTAATACAGTTAACATATAATAGTGAAAAATATTTGTACTTAAAATATTGTTTTCATGAAGATGCATAAACATAAATATTTTCGTAAACATTTTCATAATGCATAAACCTTTAAATAAAAACATTTTCATAATCTTATACATAAACATTTTAATATAAACATATTCATATTTGTATCCATATTCATATCAACATATTCATATCATCATATTCATATTCATGTTCATATTCGTGTTTGTGGAATTCAGATCGTTAATTGTGACTTTCCTGATCATGCTCATGAGGGTCGATGGATCCATCTACATAAAACCACAGTACTGGGCGGCGAGAGACACCAGCAACACTCTCACCGATCAACTGAGCCCTGGCCTATCATGATTCGAATAGAAATACGATCTTCGGGGCTCCCTCTGGGGCCTTTTCCCATAAATGGGCTCCCTCTGGGGTCTTTTCCCCTCACGATATTCTCATTCTTCCGTTACCACAAAACTGTTACCACATATTCGCAATGATGGAAACACGATCGTCGGGCTCCCACTGGGACCATAACCCTCACGACGTCGCCAACATTAACGAATTAGTCACAATTATTTCACATCTTTCAACATTTTTCATTCACATCACTTTAGAAAAATCATGAATATCATTACATTTTTCATTTTTGAAACCAAGCATGCAACATGTATTTTAAATGTATTCTTAAATCATAAAAATCCCTTAGACATTTAAAAATCATCATTTAATCATGAACAATTCATAAACATTTAAAAATAATCATATTTTCATAAAAATAGCATTTAGGGCACTGCCATGACCTTTACTAATTTCCCGGTGTAAAAAGACTGTTTTACCCCTGGACTCGACATTTTAGGTTTTCGACTTTTTTATTGATTTCATGACTCTAACATGTCCCAAATAATTATTTAAGCTTACGTGAATTTTTCCATAATTTTATTTGGCATAAATCGATGACTTTTAATTTAATCTTTAAATGTGACGTATTAATGCGTTTTAATCCCGAATTAAACCAAACCTTAATATAAAATTTCCAAATTAAAAACTTAGACTTCTAATAATTATTAAACTTAAATATAATTTTTCATAATTTTATTAAGCTTAAATCTAGGTGTTTTCCTATTCGTTTTTAAACTTAGACGTACTTCCTAGTTTTGACTCGTATGAACTCGAAACTTAACCAAACTTTACCAAACTTGAACCAAAGCTTAATAACACCTAACTAACCCATATCCGACCAAATTCCAGCCCATTAAGTCCTTTGAATATACCTAGAAAGCTACTGAATTTTTCTGCACAAGAGTCCTAGTCCTAATACGATTCGAACCTAGGCTAGCTTCGCCTCTAGCCCTTAACCACCATGTCCAGCCTCTATTCATCCCTCCTATGCAGTCCAATTAAGTCTAGTGGACCCTCCCTAACCGTATCTAGCGGCCGTGACCCTCAAACACTTCTAGTCGAAGAGTCCTTTCCCTTAAGGAGTTTATTTTCGTTTTTATTCTTTCTCTATTTTTTTCAGCCTTTAAACATACACCTAGGGACCCTTAAACATGTGAAAAAACATCCCTTCAAGTACCCCTACCATGGCAGCCCCTTTGTGCATCATTATGAAGAGTTTTAAAAAAGAAAAACTCTTGTTTTGTGCTTGTATAACCATAAAAACGAAAATATAAAAGTTGTATCATGTTTTTCATGCAATCATGTATCAAACACATAATATGGTGTGAAAGATGAGTAAAAGGAGAATATGGCGTGCCTTTGCGTTTTAAACGCACGATTATCCGTTGACGATTGCGAAGAACGGCGACGAACGACCTTGGCTTGAACTCCCTTAAAGCTTTTGAATTTTTCTATCAACCTTGAGGTGTGTGTCGTGTAGAGTATGGGAGATTTTTGGTGAGAAATCAGATTGTAGGCGTGTAGTTTTGTGGGGTTTGGGGAGTGTTTTAACATATTTAAATACTAATTAATCACTAACAAGACTTTAGGCCTATTAAGCCAACAATTTAGGCCCATTAGTCTTAATTAGGATTTAATTAAAATATTAAAATAGTTTTAGTAAAATTAAGTTTGTGAATTTAATAGCCGGGTTGCCAAAAAGTTCATATTTTTGTTGAAAAACCAACACCGATAAAGTTACGTCCCGACGTATAAAATCACCTCAAAACCCCTTATTTTCAAAAATAAGTAAAAGCATCCCCCTTAACTTAAATAATTAAAAACAATTATTTAATAAAAACATTTTCTATTTTTCAGCCCTCGGTCTCCGTTCCTCGATCGCAACTCGAATAACCTTTTAAAAATAAATTTTAATGCAACCATGTAGAAAAATATATTTTAAACATGTAAAAATGCACCACATAATTAATTAATGCAATTAAATCATTTAATTAAAATACAAGAGAATTTAATAATTGCATGCATGTGGTTTGCGTGGACCTTTAAATTTTCGGGGCGTTACATGATCGAATCAGATCAGATCGAGGAACTGAATTTATCAATCAAACTCTTTCAAATTTTCTAGAAAATGTTGGAATCAAGCATGAGCTCTCAGCAGCTAGAACTCCTCAGCAAAATGGTGTAGCTGAGAGAAGAAATCGGACCCTTAAAGAAGCTGCTAGAACAATGCTTGCTGATTCTGGTATTTCTCAAAGGTTTTGGGCAGAGGCAGTAAACACTGCGTGTTATACTCAGAACAGATCAATGATTAATAAGAATCATATGAAAACACCATATGAGATCTGGCATGGAAGAAAAAGTATAATCACTTATTTCAAAATATTCGGGTGCAGATGTTTTATCCTTGATAATGGTAAAAATTATTTAAAAGCATTTGATGCTAAATCTGCAGAGGAAATATTTCTTGGATACTCATCGGTTAGTCTAGCTTACAGAGTCTTTAAATAGAGAACCCTAAATGTTGAAGAATCTGCTCATGTTGACTTCGATGAAACTGAACTAACTAATAAGCCAACTGATCAAGTTGAGCTAGTTGATCGACTGACAGATATCAGTTTGGAGGATGATAATGAAGAAGACAATCATATTAATCAAAACACTCTTCAAACACCCGAACCAGAAGTGTCAGATCAATCAACTGAACCAGAAGCCATTCCTAATGATCAGTTGATAGAGCAAACTGATGATATTCAGTTACCAGCTGAAGAAATTGCTTATACAACAAATACTGAGTACAAATGGAGAAAATCACACCCACCTGAATTGGTAATATGAAATCCATCTGATCCAGTAAGAACTCGCAATCAAATGCTAAATCTATTTATCTATTCAGCTTTTGTTTCACAAATAGAACCAATGAAAACTGATGAAGCTCTTGCTGATCCTAACTGGGTAAATGCAATGCAAGAAGAGCTAAATCAGTTTACTCATAACAATGTCTGGAACTTAGCTCCAACACCAATTTCAAAAACTGTCATAGGTACAAAATGGGTTTTCAGGAACAAACTGAACGAAGATGGTTCGGTTGGACGCAACAAAGCAATATTAGTAGCACAAGGATACAGACAAGAAGAAGGAATTGACTATGATGAGACATATGCTCCAGTTGCAAGACTGGAAGCAATCAGAATGTTTCTTGCCTATGCATCATACAAGAATTTCAAGGTCTTTCAGATGGACGTAAAAAGTGCATTCCTAAATGGCCAATTGCAAGAGGAAGTATATGTTGAACAACCCCCAGGTTTTGTAAATCACATCTTTCCTGATCATGTATATCATTTGAACAAAGCATTATATGGTCTTAAACAAGCTCCCAGAGCTTGGTACGAAACTCTTTCAAAATTTCTAACTGATCATGATTTTTCTGTTGGATCAGTTGATAAGACCTTGTTCAAATTTACTAAGAATAATCACATTTTATTAGTTCAAATTTATGTTGATGATATCATATTTGGGTCAACTAACCCCAAATTATGCGAGAAATTTGCTAAGTTGATGCAGGAAAAGTTCGAAATGTGCATGATGGGTGAACTGACATTCTTCCTTGGACTGCAAGTGAAGCAACTGAAGACTGGCATATTCATCAGTCAAACTAAATATACAAAGGAGCTGCTAAAGAAATTTGGCATGGAATTATGTTCAGCTGCAAATACTCCCATGAGCTCATCAGTTAAATTGGACACTGATCAAGGGGGAATATCAGTTGAGGCGACACTATACCGAGGTTTAATTGGGTCATTATTATACCTAACTGCCAGTCGCCCTGATATTGTATTTGTTGTGTGTATGTGTGCTAGATTTCAAGCAAATCCTAAGCAATCACATTTCTCAGCTGCTAAAAGAATTTTGAGATATCTTAAGGGCACACAAAATGTTGGGTTATGGTATTCTAAAGACTCTACTTTCAATTTAGTTGGATATTCAGATGCAGATTATGCAGGATGTAAGCTTGATCGAAAAAGTACAAGTGGATCTTGTCAGTTTCTAGGAGACAGACTGATCTCTTGGTTCAGCAAGAAGCAGACATCTATAGCTACCTCAACAACTGAAGCAGAATACCTTGCTGCTGGTAGTTGCTGTGCACAACTGATCTGGATCCAGCAACAACTGAAAGATTATGAAGTAATTACAAATAATTCGCCCATATTTTGTGACAACACGAGTACAATTGCCATCACTTATAATCCAGTTCTCCACTCAAGGACAAAGCATATAGACACCACTTCATCAGAGATCATGCTTTGAAGAAGGACATTAGACTGGAGTATATATCAACTGAACAACAAGCAGCCGATATCTTTACCAAACCATTACTCGAGACTAAGTTTTCTTACTTTCGCAATATTCTTGGTTTAATTGATTTGTCTTAAAATTATTACTAATGTTGCTTTCACTAATAGAATTATCTGCAGAAAATAAGAACACAACAAATTGAAAATAATAATTCATTAAGAATATCACCGTTCCCAGTTTACAGCAGAAATCATAGAACCAACTGTATCTAGCCAATCCCTAACCCAATCATTCATCTCATAAATTCGAATTCTAGAAAATGCCCTAGTTTTAGAAATCTTATCAACCACATGCCACTCCTTCCATAACATCGCCTCCAACAAACATTTGTCCTCAATCAAATCTGTAACATGCCTAACTTCAAAACGTTCAAGATACTTTCTTGCTGTTGCTTCCTGAGCAGAAGTAGGAATCGCACCACTTCTACTCACTCTCTGCAACTCATGAATCTTAAACCATGTTGACATCACCTTTTTGAAAACATATTCCTCCATCCTTCTCTTCATCTCTTCTAAACGTGGATTCGATTGTTCAGTAACATGAACGTGTGTACTGCTGCATGCATCAGAGTCACTTGAATCCGACATTTTGAACTGTTGTTGTCTCACATTCTATCATCTTATTTATAGACAGATAAAATTTGAATGATAAAGAAACTGAAGAGACTCTAGTCAACCGAAGCGTTTTTCTCATTTACCGAGGCCTCTTAACTATCAGTTGTTCATTGTCAACTGATATCAGTCTACCATTTACTACTCAACAATTAACTGATTTCAATTCTTAATCAACTTATATCAGTTAGTCTTTCATCAGTTCATTTGTTTATGATCATAATTTATTTTGCAGGAAAAAGAAAAACAAAGATAAGCCAAAATAAATACTTCATTCAACAATAAATATTTGCCTGAATTACATTTTCATATTTATCCTCTATATCATCTATCCACATTCTCAACCAAACAGATAGAGCTGAAGAAGATGTTTTGCAAAAGCTGTGAGAAGAAGCTATGCGATTAAGGAGCTCCAGTTCCTTTTGAAGCATCAGCTGATAGATATGACCTTCCTTGAAGACGTCCACCCACACAGCTATGTTCAAGTGCTCCCGCACTTCTCTCAACTCTACCATCAGCTTGGGAGTAGTAGCCTTTCCAGAATTATATAGCAACTCTAGCTCCTGTAACCTTTCCCAGTAAGGAAGACTCTTATAGAAGACTTCGTCTTCTATGGCAGTCTTCCTAGCTTCCAGAGAATATGGCGAAGCACTCGAGCTACTCGCATCTGCCATTCTTTAGTTTTGAGTATTTTTCACCAATATAACTGAAACTAACCGTGTTATGTCTATTTATAGCAGAACATCAAGGAAGCTGAAGAGTCGTCAACATTTCAGCAGACCGATAATCTTTCTAATCTTTGAATTTATTCGCTTTAATTATCTTATGCACTAATTAAGGGGGAATAATGGTTTTAAGAGGTTAACTGAGAAGACAAATGTTAGTAAATTCTCAAACTGAAAGGACACAGTCTTTCAACTGATCTTTCAGTTGGGAATTTCATTAATCTTCTCATATAAGTTAACTGATTAAAATGAATTATATTCCAAATCAAGTGACATGACTGTCTACTATCTAATGATGAATCCTATTTTGAAAACGTGGGAGCATTTGAACCATTTAAATTGTACACACACTTATAGCACACGTACACACATTTTTATTCAAATTTTTAATGGACTGACACGTGTTCCGAATTTAAACAGTCACGAACAACTGTACTAAGCCCGCTTCAATTCAGTTTTTCTTCTTACGCGTACAATCAGTTTCTAAGAGAATACTAATTCCAGAGCTCTCGTTTACAAATTGCAGATCATTTTATCTATCAAAATGGCGAATCAAATTCCCGCTTACATGCTGAATGCAATGGCTATCAACTTTGGATCAATTATATCTTTTGGCGACACTAATGTCAAGAACGTTTTTCAAAAACTCGAAACTGCTGGGTTAAGGACATTCTTGGGACAATCATCACAAGAGATCTACCCCAAAGAACTTCAGGAAATCTACTCTAACGGTACGATCAATTCTGATGGAAACATCGCTTTTACTATCAATGGTCAGCTGCTGACCATTTCCGAAGATTCCTTTGGAGAAATCATTTCTTTACCATCTGATGGACTAGCACACTTATCTGATGTTAAGGCATCTGACATTGAAAAGATGCAAACCTCACTTTCTGCTGAAGGACGGAAAATCAATGTTTCCGACCCAAAGAAGGAACTGAAGCACGAAGTTCAGTTACTTGCTGATATAGTCGCCAAAGGGATTTTGGCGAAAGCTGGATCTTTTGCTGCACTTACTTTTGAAAAATTTCAAGTTATTTCCATCATTATGGCTGAACATAAATTCAACTGGAAGCATCTTATATTCAATATTTTAAAGAATATGTTTCTATCATCCAAACAGTCCAATGGTTTTGCACTGCAACTGAGCTATCTGCTGAAAGTGAAGGGGTTAGTGGCAGATAATACAGAAAAATCATCAAAATTCAAAGTCTTTAATGCGAAGAATACTATGCCACCCAAGACAAAATTGGACATCTCTCCTGATCAGTTTGTAAAGATAAAACATGAGATTGGGATTCAACAGGCGGCTCCTAAATCAGTAAAAAAAGGCCAAGACATTGGCTAAACTGAAGTCAGCAAAAAGAAAATTAATTGTGGAAGAATCCGATTCAGAGAAAACTCCTTCCCCAAAGATCACCAAGAAACCGAGAACCCAGAGGATTAAACCAATAACTACAGAGGAATCTATTCCTACTGACAAGCCAATATCTTCAGATGCTCAGCAGCCAATTGAAGCAGTCCCTCTGAAGATCATCCCACCAGAAAAATCAATTGGTGCGAAGAAAGAAACAGTTAGGATCAAAGCCCCTCTGATTAATATTACTCGTCCCACTCCTCTGGCACCTGCCCGACCCAAGGGCATTAGTATTATAGAACGGGTGGATACTACACGAACTGGTCTGGAAATTCCACACATCCTCAGTTCTGACAAAGGCAAGGGAAAATTGACTGAAGAACCAAGGCCATCCAATCCCATTCAAATCCACATTGACCTTGTTTGGGACGAGGTTAATGATTTTGCAGCATCAAAACTTCAACTCTATGATGCTTGGACAGCCTATCGTACACAGATTTTTGCCAAGCAACTAAGAAAGAAATCTCAACTGAACAAATTCATCAAATTGGAAGCTTTTGTCCTCAAGATAGTCAAAGCTGCCACCATTGCCCAAGCTATGGAGAGAAAAACATATTTGTTTGATCAGATGAGAGCAAAGAAGTTAACACAAATTATTGAAAAACTGAAGGCTAACTACGTTCCAACAAATCCTACTGCCTATGCTGATCATGCGGTGATCACTCAGCTAGACACCGATCTGATGGGATTGCTATCTCAGATAAAGTTTTGGGAAATGGATCAAGAGTTAGTCATTCCTAAAGGAGATTCAGACGATGATGAAAAGGAAATAGTTGAAGAACCTCCCTCAAAGCAGAAAGAGTCATCCTCAGAACAGGCTATTATTCCAACTGAAGTGCTAGTTCAGGATGTGTCTCAATCACCAACTGGTGAACATCAAATGTACACTGAAGCAGAATTATCTTTCGCAAACATTGATGAAATTATTCAGATAGTGGTGCAAGAATCCCAATTGAGTGAACCCATTTCTGATAATGTTGATCATCCCGTTGAACAAATCAATCCAGAGGTGCCTATCTCTTCAGAAGCACCAGTTCAGCCAGATCCTTCTGCTGAATAGACTATTCCAACTGATGTGCAAATTGATCCCCAAGATCATCCTCTAGAGACACCAATTTTGACTTCATCAGACTCTATTATTCCTCCAGGCAGCTCATCTACTGATCAACATCCACTTTCTCCACCTCAAGTTCCAGAAGACATTGCTGCAACAATCACTTCAGTTCAGAATGTTGCTGAAACAGTAGCAACTAACCAAGAGTTGGTTATATTTGATCAAACCACAAAGGGACCGGAATTCCCTCATCAGTCACCTCCTCCTCAATCCACATAAATGAATCTTGTTCTTGAAGAGATCCAAAATATGCAGCACAATATGCAGCAGATAATCACTGACATCAAGAAGATTCAATCTACACAATTATCTCACACTGTCAAATTGGATTCTTCAATTGAATATGACTCTGCAAAACTGAAAGCAATTCAAGCAAACATGGATTCTCTCACCAAAACTGTAGATGAGATGAAGAAAGGTCTAGCTCAAAGCCTATTTACAACTCAGGATATAGTTAGTCAACGAGTTCAACGATTAGAAACTTCTGTTTCTAATAAATTGGAACTGCTGCAGACCTGTTTACAAACTGCTGTCTCAAGTATCTCAGCAAATGTCAAAATTCTTTCAACTGATGTTCGAAAATTATCTGAGAAGATGGAGTTGTTTGACAAAAAGGGGAAAGAAATCAAAGGAATGCTAGAACAACAGAAGAAATTCTCGTTTCAGTAGCAGTCTTCACTGTACTCATCAAGTTACTGATTCAGTTGATCAGTTTCTTATTTTATCTACAAAGAGTCCAATCAATCGTGAAATTCAGTTGATCAATCTCTTATCTACAAAGGGTTCAGTTACTTAATTTTGTCAAACACCATAAAAGGGGAAATTTTTGGAAACTAAATTCTGGAGTTTGACAAACTGATCAACCAACTGAAAATACGAACCAACTGAACTCAGCAACTGGACTTAATAACTGAAATCGACTGTCTGATCAGTTGGAAACCGATCAGTTAATACATCCAGCCGAATGCCTTAAAGTTAAGTATCTCTCAGCTGAAGATGTCTCGGGAAAGAACTTTCAACCGACAAAGAGACATAACAGATTACAACTGAATATGAAACGCCGCACCACAACCAAGACTACCTAGAACAACGCATTCCGGCTAAAGCAATTAAGACGCCGTAAACAAAGTCCAAAGAATAATGAAGTGGAAATCAACGGATACATAGATTCAAATTTATCTCAAGTTACCGTTGGAAAAGAAGCATATAAATATGACAGAAGAGCAGCTGAAAACAACAACGAAGTGAATACTATTCAAAAAGCTTGCTGTCACTCTGTCAAAATCTCAGCTCACCTCTTACTTGATTTATTCGTAGCAGTTAAGGCTACAATTTGAGCTTACAAGCAAGTTGTAATAATCATTGAAATTCGATAGTGCTAAGATCAGTTAAGCACTGAGAACATTCTGTTATAATAAGAGTTTCAGTTTTTGGCAGTGTTAAGTCCAAGCTGAAGTGGGTCAGTACAATTCTTGTATTTGATCAAAGTCTTTTAGTGAATATCCTATCCTTGTGATAGAAGAGGTGACGTAGGAGTAATTGAAATCTCCGAACATCCAGAAACAACCCTTGCGCATTTTATTTTTGTATTCTATCTTTCAGTCAGTTACCTTCCGCAACTGATTCAGTTTAACTGATTGATATTGATCAACAAGATTCCGAGAATCAGTTTGTCACCAAACTGAACTCAAAATTTGAAAAGATCAATTTTAATTGTGAGTGTTTATTCAACCCCCCCTTTAAACACTTTTGATACGTTAACCGATCCTAACAAAAATGCTGAACTGATCGAGATCCAAGCTTTGATATGTCAGTTAAAAACTGATATTTCAAAAAATTCTGAACTAATTCAAGCTAGGAACAAGTCTTCAGTTACATTAACTGAAATGCAGAATGCTCAAAAATCAGTTGCTGATAAAACTGGTTTAGGTTTTAATAGTCATGTTGAAAACTCTGCAAGTGATACTCAGCCAAGGTTGAATAATAACAAAGGAAAATACATTACCTTTGTAAAATCAACCATGGTAAATGAACATTCAGAACCAATTAAACCAACTGTTCAATCTACTGAAAGTAAGAACAAAGGCAAACGATATGGTATTGGATATAGCACAGAGAGTTCAACTGATACAAGAAACTAGTCTCCTAAACGATTCAGTTACAGATATCAGTACTCAAGGAATGGCTATTACAATTATCACAACTGTAAGCCAGTTCAAAAACGGTATCAAAAGAGCAGTCAGTTGAAAAAGGGAATAACTCATATTGTTTCATCCTCACACCACACACATACTGGTAAAAATTCGAGAAAAACCATTTGGAACACAGAAACTGGGAAGTCAGTTAGACTGATCCAAGTCTGTGTTCCTAAAGGACTAATCAGAATAGGACCCAAATGAATATTAGTACCAAAGTTATATACTGTGTGTGATTACAGGTAACAGGTACAACAAAAGAATCAACTTGGTATCTAGACAGTGGGTGTTCGCGACATATGACAGGATATGCAAATTTTCTATCTCAACTGATCAAGTATAATGGACCAAACATCAGTTTTGGAGACAACTCCAAGGGTAAAACTGTGGGTAAGGGTAAGCTTATCCATGGTAACTTTACAATTAAAGATGTTTTGCTTGTTGAGAATTTGAAGTATAACTTGATTAGCATTAGTCAGTTATGCGATAATAATTTCTCAGTTCAGTTTGACAGACACACATGTTCAGTTAGAGACTCAACTGATGAGGTCATACTAACTGGAAATCGTTGTGGTAATACTTACAAAGTCAGTTGGACTGAACAACCTTATGCACCAGTTTGTTTTATTGCGTCCAAATCTTCTAAAAACTGGTTGTGGCATAAGAGATTAAACCACTTAAACTTTAAATCTATTGCCTATCTGAATAAGCACGATCTTGTAACTGGTTTTCACAAAATAGATTTTTTAAAAGATAAAATTTGTTCAGCATGTCAGTTTGGAAAACAAATAAGATCTTCATTCAAAAACCGAGGTTGTAAATCATCTTCCCGATGCTTAGAACTGTTGCACATGGATCTTTTTGGTCCAATACCAGTCATGAGTTTAGCGGGAATGAAATACACCCTAGTAGTTATGGATGACTTTTCAAGATTTACTTGGGTAATTTTTCTCAAAACAAAAGACCAAACTGCTGCACAACTGATTAATCTCTTCAAAAGACTTTTAAATGAAAAATCAGTTGGGATTGATAGAATAAGGTCTGACAAAGGGACTGAATTCATCAATCAAAATCTTTCAACTTTTCTAAAAAATACTGGAATCAAGCATGAGCTTTCAGCAGCTAGAACACCTCAGCAAAATGGTGTAGCTGAGAGAAGAAATCGCACCCTCGAAGAAGCTGCTAGAACAATGCTTGCTGATTCTGGTATTTCTCAAAGGTTTTGGGCTGAAACAGTAAACATTGTGTGTTATACTCAGAACAGATCAATGGTTAATTAGAATCATGTGAAAACACCATATGAGATCTGGCATGAAAGAAAAAGTGTGGTTTCTTATTTCAAAATATTTGGCTGCAGATGTTTTATTCTTGATAATGGTAAAAATAATTTAAAAGCATTTGATGCTAGCAGAGGGAATATTTCTTGGATATTCTTCAGTTAGCAAAGCATATAGAGTTTTTAATAAAATTCTTTAAATGTTGAAGAATCTATCCATGTTGGTTTTTATGAAACTATACTAACTGATAAGTCAACTGATCCAGTTGAGCTAGTTGATCGATTTACAGAGATCAGTTTGGAAGATGAAGATGAAGAAGAAAATCATATCAATCAAAACATCTTTCAGACACCTGAACCAGAAATCTTAGATCAATCAGTTGAACGGGAACCCATTCCTGATAATCAGTTGGTGGAGCAAACAGATGATACTCAGTTACCAACTGAAACAGTTTCAACTGAAACTGAAAACATTCAGTTGCCAACAGAAGCAGTTGCTGATATGGAAACAACACATAATGAGCTCAGATGGAAGAAATCACATCCACCAGAATTGATGATAGGTAATCCATCTGACCCGGTAAGAACAAGAAATCAAATGCTTAACTTGTTTAGTCATTCTGCTTTTGTCTCACAACTGGAACCAAAGAAAGCTGATGAAGCTCTTGCTGATCCTAACTGGATAAATGCAATGCAAGAAGAGCTAAATCACTTTACCCATAACAATGTATGGGACTTAGTTCCAAGACCAGTTTTTAAAACAATTATAGGTACAAAATGGGTATTCAGAAATAAATTGAACGAAGACGGTTCAGTTGTACACAACAAAACAAGATTGGTAGCACAAGGATATAGGCAGGAAGAAGGAATTGACTATGATGAAACGTATGCACCAGTTGCAAGACTGGAAGCAATCAGAATGTTCCTTGCCTATGCATCAATCAAGAACTTCAAAGTCTATCAAATGGATGT
The DNA here is from genome assembly GCF_025594145.1 of Primulina tabacum. NCBI lineage: Eukaryota > Viridiplantae > Streptophyta > Magnoliopsida > Lamiales > Gesneriaceae > Primulina > Primulina tabacum. The sequence continues at coordinate 33,066,030 of NC_134557.1, forward strand.
AAAAAGTGCATTTCTGAACGGTCATTTGTAAGAAGAAGTGTATGTTGAACAACCTCAAGGTTTTATCAATCACTCTTTTCCTGATCATGTCTATCAATTGAACAAAGCTTTATATGGTCTTAAACAAGCTCCAAGAGCTTGGTATGAGACACTTTCAAAATTCCTAACTGATCATGATTTTACTGTTGGATCAGTTAACAAGACCTTGTTCAAATTTTCTAAAAATGATCATATTTTACTAGTGCAAATTTATGTTGATGATATCATATTTGGGTCAACTAACCCCAAATTAGGTGAGAAATTTGTTAAGTTAATGCAGGACAAATTTGAGATGAGCATGATGGGTGAACTGACATTTTTCCTCGGTCTGCAAGTGAAACAACTGGAAACTGGTATCTTTATCAGTCAGACCAATAACAACGTTTACATTCTCCTATATATGAACGTCAATTTGAGCACTCAGACTTACTTATCATCTTCAAAGCTCAATATACAGAAAAGCCGCACACGCTTCACATTAGTTATCTGATCTTTTGAGATCATATTGTGCTGACTGTTTCTTACTCTCTCTAATCATATTCACATTATTATATCTTTGAGAAGAGTTTGTAAACTGGAAAAGAGTCTTTTTCAGAACTTTGTTGTATTTGTTTTATTGTGTTGAGAAACTAAGAGTTTCAGTAGGCAAAGGATAAGTCCTACTGAAGTGGGTGTGTACAAGTGTTGTACTGTAAAAATCAAAGTCTTTTAGTGATATCTTCTGGAAACAGAAGAAGGGGAGACGTAGAAGATTTTATCTTTGAACTTCCATAAACAGCCATTGTCTACTGCCTACTATTTTTATTGTGTTTCACCGTACTCCATCGGATCATTTCCACACTTTTTATTGTGATCTGCTGGACTTATCCTTGAACAAGATTAACTATAATCTCTAACAGGATTCTAGCACCCTTTGCAAAAACGACCGTCAAAGGATCCTAGCACCCCCATGAGTTCATCAGTTAAACTGGACAATGATCAAGGGGGAATATCAATTGATACATCACTCTACAGAGGTTTAATAGGTTCATTATTTTACCTAACTGCTAGTTGTCCTGATATTGTGTTTGCTGTTTGCATGTGTGCTAGATTTCAAGCAAATCCTAAGCAATCACACTTTACAGTTGCCAAAAAAATTTTAAAATATTTAAAAGGCACTCAAAATGTGGGATTATGGTACGCTAAAGACTCTTCTTTCAATTTAGTTGGATATTCATATGCATATTATGCAGGATGTAAGCTGGATCGAAAAAGCACCAGTGGATCATGTCAGTTTCTAAGAGACAGACTGATCTCTTGGTTCAGCAAGAAGCAAACATCCATAGCCACTTCCACAACTGAAGCAGAATACCTTGCTACTGGAAGCTGCTGTGTCCAACTGCTCTGGATTCAGCAACAACTGAAAGATTATTTAGTTGATGCTAAAGAATCTCCCATATTCTGTGACAATACAAGTACAATTGCAATTACAAATAATCTAGTTCTTCACTCAAGGATCAATCACATTGATGTCAGACATCACTTCATCAGATATCATCCTCTGAAGAAAGCTATCAGATTGGAAAATGTATCAACTGAACAACAAGCCGCTAACATCTTCACCAAACCATTGGCTGAGACTAAGTTTTCTCACTTTCGCAATATACTTGGTTTAATTGATTTATCCTAATCAGTTTTATTGTTGTTTTGTCAGTTGTTGTTTATTCAGTCTGACATTTATTATTTAAATGATTATCAACTGATTTCAGCTAACTCACTCATCAGTTCACATGTTCAGTTCTTTAACTATTTGAGTCATTTATCAATTATGATAGTCAGTTAGTTCTCCGTCTATCAACTGATATCAGTTATTAATTAATCAGTTATTGTATTCAGTTGATTAATTATTTACCAACTGATGTAATGTAAGTGCAGTTCTTGCAGAAAGTAAAGAGACAACAATGATGCAACAGGATTTTTTTAAGCTTCAAATCGAATCCATACAACAGTACTCAGTTGCCTCCCTATAGCTTCTTGCCAATCATTTAACCAATTTACAAGTTCTGGGCTATGGAATTCTCTGATAAATTCAAAATTAGAGACCTTCTCAAGCTGATGACATTCTTTCCACAGCATCACATGCCACAGAACTATATCAGTGACAAGCTGTGAATCATGTCGGACGTTAAAACGCCTGAAATACTTTCTGGCTACAGCTCTTTGTTGAGTAGAAAAAACTGGACCGTGTCTCCGAATAGACTGCAGTTTGTGAACTTTAATCCAAGAAGACATCACCTTCAACCAAACGAACTCTTGGATATCTTTCTTCACATCTTCCAGTTCTCGTGCCCTTTGTGTCACCAAGTGATGATTTCTGCTACATCCATCTGAAATGATTGAACCAGACTCAGTGGACAAACCAGACTCACTCGACATATTGAATTGTTATAATCTAACATTGTTTTCATCTCACTTATAGACAGGTCTCATTTAAAATTGAAGAAGATGAAGAGACTCAAGTCAACTGAACCGTCTTTTGACTCAAACAGACTGAGTTTCTCTTACCCTTACTTTTAATTATATGCATTTATTAAGGGGTAATGTCGATTTGAAAATTTAACTGAGAAGACAATGGTCAGTTGGTCCTCAACTGAGCTGACTAAGTTCTCAACTGGTCATTCAGCTGCTGACCTAACTGATCTTCTCCTTTATGTTAACTGATAAATCGAATAATATTCTATATTAAATGATGTGACTGTTTGTAGAAGCATTAAATGCTCTCTTTCAATGAATAGTATTTTGAAACGTGGACCCACGTAATCCATTAATAATTTACACACATTTTTACCACACGTACACACGTTTTTAATTCAAAACTTCCTGGACTAACACGTGTCCAATAATTTGAATAGTCACTTACATATGTACAATACCCCACTTCATTTCAGTTTTTCTTTTACGCGTACATTCAAGCATCCAGAGCAAAATTCTATTCAAGCAAATTTGTTTCGCAGATTTTAAGCTATTCAAATGGCCAACCAAATTCCTGCTCATATGATGAACGCAATGGCGGTTATTTTGGCTCTATCTTCACTGTGAAAGACGAAGGAATCAAGAATATCTTTCTGAAACTGGAAGCAGCTGGTTTGAAGCAATTTCTGGGATTATCTTCCCAAGAAATTTATGTTAAAGAGGTTCAAGAACTCTATGCCACCGGCTATGTCACTCAAGAAGGCAATATAGCGTCGACTGTAAATGGTCAGTTGCTGATCATTGAGGAGGAGTTCTTTTGCAATCTTTTCCAACTACCCACTGAGGGGCTAGTCAATATTTCTGAGGTAAAGGCATCCGATATTGAGGAGATGCAAACGATCCTCTCTGTTGCTGGTCAAAAGATCAAAGTTTCTGATCCGAAGAAGGAACTGTAGCCAGAGGTACAACTGTTGGCTGATATTGTAGCCAAGGGCCTCTTGGCAAAGGCAGGATCATTTGCTGCCCTCACTCTCGAGAAGTTTCAAGCTATAACTGCAATCATGGCTGGAAAGAAGATGAACTGGAGAAACATTATCTTCAACATTCTGAGGAATATGTTTCAGTCATCAAAGCAGTCAAAGGGCTTTACAGTACAGTTCAGCCATCTGCTGAAGGTTAAAGGAATGGTGACTGATGATTCGGAGAAGTCATCAAAAATAAATATTTTCAATGCCAAGTCTATCCAGCCACCTAAGCAGAAACTGGACATGTCACCTGAACAGTTCATTCAGATGAAAAAGGAAATTGGGACGGAAGGAGCTCCCAAATCAGTCAAGAAAGCTCGAAAAGAGGCTCAAAAGAAGACAACCAAGCGCAAGCTGATTGTAAGCGAAACTGATCCTGAGAGGACTCCATCTCCTAAGGTCGTCAAAAAGCCAAGGACCTTGAAGACCAAGCCAATTGCTGCAGTTGGAACCATCCCAACTGATCGACTGATACAGTCAGGAGCTGAATAGCCTATCAAGGCTGTCCCACTGAAGGCTATCCCAATTGAATCCTCAACTGAGGACCAGTTGCCTCTATCTAAAATCCTACCAAAGAAGAAGTTCACCGAATCTAGTGACAAGAACAAACTTGCTGGAGTTAAGGCTCCACTGATCGCTATTTCTGGGTACTCTTCCCTACCTCCTCCTAGACCTAAGGGAATAGTGATCAGAGAGAAGATCGATGAAAAACAAATAGGTTAAGCATTCCCCATGTCCTAACTGACTCCAAGGGAAAAGGCGAGCTGCGAGAAGAACCCAGACCATCTAATGCGATTCAAACGCACATTGATCTCATCTGGCAAGAGATCAATGAATTTGCTGCAAACAAACTCAAGACCTACAATGAGTGGGTGAGATTCAGGACTGAAGTATTTGCCAAATAGCTTCAGTCCAAGTCTAAACTGAAGAACTATATTGATTTGGAGGGTGTTGTTCTGAGAGTAGTCAAAGCTTCAACAATCGTTCAGGCTCTGGAACGCAAGATTTATTTCTTCGATCAGTTGAGAGCCAAGAAGCTTCAAAAGATAGTTGCCGAGTTGCGATAGAATTTTGATCCTACAAGTCCAACAGCATTCAACGATACAGCTGTTCACAATCAACTGGACACGGATCTTCTCTGTTTCCATATGCAAATCAAAAATTGGGAAATGGATCAAGAACTGATCATTCCAGCGGCTTCACAAGATTTATCAAGTACAGAAAAGCCAGCTGAACAATCAGTTCAAGAGCCATCCAAAGGCTCAGCAGCTGAAGCTACTCTACAGGCAACTGAACCTTCCACTTCAGTTGCTCATCCATCTTCATCCTCAACACCTCAATTATCCGCTGCTGATCCAACGCCATATTCTGAAGCTGAATTATCTCTGGCTAATCTCGAAGAGGTCATCAAATCAGTAACCTCAAATATTCAGTTGGAAAATTCAAGATCATTCGAAGATATGGTGGTAACTGACGAACCAGCTGTTCAAGCTGTCAACATTGTAGTTACAGCCGAGGAGCCCATTTTTGAACAAACTAGAGAACCAGTTCAGTCACCAGTTGTGACTGAACAAGCAGTTTTGGAACAAACTGAACAGGCAGTCTCTGAACGAAATGAAGAGGCTCAGCTGCATTCAGTCTCAACTGAAGAAATGCAAGCTGAAGAGCCAGTTCTACAACCAACTGAAGAACCAGTTTTTGAACCGATCGAAGAACCTTCTAATGCTTCTGCTCTTCTAACTGTCTCGTCTCTTACCCAGGACCCTCCAACTGAAGATATTTCAGAAATAGCTGTGCATGAAACAGAACCAACTGACGGTGCGATGGTTGTATTTACTCAACCAGAAAGGGAACAGATTCCTGAAACTTCTGGAGCCATTTCTCCTAGAATTTCAGCCACTGATGCTCTATTTGAAGAACTTCAAACCGTTCAGTCAAACCTAGTCAGTATGATGAATTCTATTTCTGCAATATAGGCTACCCAGCTCGCACACACTTTGAAGCTCAATTCGACCAATGCTACGAACAGATTGAATCTACTAAATCAAACTGTGACTTCTATATACCTCCAGATGGAAGAAATAAAGAAAGACAGACTGTCGACTAAATCTAACTTTCAAACTCAAGCTTTAGTCGGCAGACGTTTTGATTTTCTGGAGAGTAAAGTCACTAAGAAAATTGATATGCTGCAAACTATTGTGATGAATGCCGTGTCAGATATTGCAGCAGATGTTCGTATATTAACAAAGAAAGTGGATGTGCTTGACAAAAAGAGAGAAATTATTCGAGAAACAGAAGAAGTCAAAGGGAAAAAGAAGATATGAAGATCAACTGACTGACTTCAGTTGAAGATCTGAAGATTCTTTATTCTTTATTCTTGGTACAAATCTGTACTTAGATTAGTTCCTGATTCTTTATTCTTTGTACGAATCTGCACATCAGAAAGTTATTTTATCTACAATGAAATCGAGTTTATCTTTAGTTCAGTTGATTAATTCATATCTTACAAGTTTTATCAAACACCAAAAAGAGGAAAATTGTTGGAAACTTAATTTCGGTGATTTGACAAACTAAAAGATTAAATCTATTGAACTAACTGATCACGTATTGACAGTTGCCTAACAGAAGATTAATTTGCAGATTATCAAAGACAAGTGAAGCTAGCTGAACTGAATTTACAACTGACTGATCAGTTGAGCAGAACTGAACTTTTGAGGACAACTGACTGATCAATTGGAAACTAATCAGTTGATATAATCAGTTATAAGCTTACCAGCGAGTGTCTATCAGCTGATCCTTCAACTGTACACGTCATCAGTTGAAAAGACATTCAACCGACAATAGTACAAAGCAGACTGTGACTCGTAGTGGAATGCCGCATTTCAGAGACTATAGTGTACGAATGTCAGAAGTATATTGACGTGGCAATCAACGGATATAAAGATTCAAATTATACTTAATGTTACTGTTGGAAGGAAGCCTATAAATAAGCGAGAAGAGCGGTTGAAATACAACGCTTATCAATACGATTCACCTATTCTCTCAAGCTTGCTGTTGCTCTACTAGATTTATTACTCTCATTTGAGATTCAAAAAGCTCACACTTATTAGAATTATTCGTAGCATTTGAGGCTACTTTTCGAGCTTACTAGCACAAACTATTGTATTACTTATATCAGTCGTGCTAAATCCAGTCGAAGAACTGTGAAAATTGTTGTTAACTAAGAGTTTCAGTTTTGGCAGTGTTAAGTCCAAACTGAAGTGGGTCTGTACAAGTTTTGTATTGATCAAAGTCTTTTAGTGCATATCATATCCTTGTGATAGAATGGATGACGTAGGAGTTATTCAATCTCCGAACATCCATAAATCTTTGCATTATTATTTCAGTCATTTATTCTATCTTTCAGTCAGTTTATTTTCGCAACTATATTCAGTTAAACTGATTGTCATCGACTGACAATATTCCTAAGTTTCAGTTTATCACAAAACTGATACTTCATTCGAAAAGTTTATAAAAATTGTGAGTGTTTATTCAACCTCCCCCCCTCCTTCTAAACATTTTTCTACCTATTAACTGATCCTATCAATCCATATCTTGTGCACAAATTTCTTGAATGATGAAGTTGGCAATGCCTTTGTAAATAAGTCAGCTACATTGTCGTTTGAGCGAATTTGATGGACGTCAATATCACCATTTTCTTGAAGCTCGTGTGTAAAGAAAAAATTTGGTGAAATATGCTTTGTTCTATCACCTTTGATATAGCCTCCTTTTATAGCGCAATACAAGCAGCATTATCTTCGAATATTACTTTTGGGTTATCTTTTGCTCTTGGCAACCCACATGATTCTTGAATATGTTGCGTCATGGATCTCAACCACACACTCCTGACTTGCTTCATGCATTGCAATGATCTTAGAGTGATTTGAAGACGTCACTGTTAAGGATTGGTTCACCGATTTCCATGATATAGCAGTGTCTCCTCGTGTAAACACATAACTTGTCTGAGATTTAGCTTTATGTGGATCAGAAAGATATTCTGCATCTGCATATCCAACTAAAGAAGACTTTGATTTTGTCAAATAAAATAATCACATATCAGTTGTGCCACGAAGTTAACGAAATATGTGTTTTTCATTGTTCCAATGTCTTCGGGTTGGACATTAGTTATATCTCACTAAAAGATTAATAGAAAATGATATATCTGACGAGTACAATTTGCGAGATATGACAATGCACCAATCGCACTTAGATATGGTACTTCTGGACCAACAACTTTTTTCTCCATCTTCAAGTGGTCGAAAAGGATATATGTTAGCATAAAGTGATCGAACAAACATTGGTGATGCTAATGGATGTGCCTTGTCCATATAAAAGCGCTTTAATATTTTTTCTGTGTATGATGATTGATGAAAAAATATTTCCTCTTGCAAATATTCAATTTGCAATCTGAGAAAAAAATTTGTCTTTCCTAAATCTTTCATCTCAAACTCATTTTTCAAGTAATTGACAGTTTTAGTACTCTCTTCTAGAGTTCCAATAAGAATTAGATCATCAACATATATTGCCACAATTGCAAAACCCTTATATGTTCTTTTATAAAAGCACATGGAAAAATAGCATTATGTTGGAACATTTCATATTCGCAGTCTTGATTTTGATATTAAAAAAAACTTGTTATTTTGTTTCTAATAAATTTACCTAAGTGCGTAGAAAGCTGAAACTGATCAGGCTTCGAACTGATCAGTTACCGAGCCAAAATTGAAAATATCGAGACGCAAATTGAAAGTGACAACCGATTGCCCAAACTGAACCACTCCAACTGAAATATCAAAGATCATTTCAATTGATAGGTGGTTCAACATAAAACCTTTAGAAGCCCGACTAGCTGATAAAGAGTTTTACTGATGAAAAGCCCAACTGACCAGTTAATTGAATCAGTGAAATCAGTTCAGCTGACGAGCCAACTAATTTCACCAAACTAGTTCAACTGACCAGTTCAGAGCATCAGTTAGGAGCCGATCAGTTTGCAGAACACGACAAGCTTATCTAAACAGCTGTGCACAACAGTATAAAAACAATTGTCCGATCAAACGACAACAATGAACGTTGCAGCAGAGCTTAAAATCAATATGTTCAAGAATGGTTGTCAGAAAGTACAAGACACAGATTTCTAGGAACGAATTCAAGATGCAACGAACATATTTGATGAATCTTGATGTACGTTCACATTGCCTCTATAAATACAAGATCAAGACCATCAACAAGCGTGTGAAGAAAGGATGCGGAAAAACAAGTGTGCATATCAGCTTACAAAAAATAATCAGACCAGATATGAGGGAACACTTCAATGTGTTATCAGCTTAGATTAGAAGCACAATTCCCTCAGTGTGTGAGAACACTTTCATGTTGTATTAATAGATCAGTTCTCACACACGCACACACCATCACTCACATATACACAGAGAATCGAGCTTATTGAAAAGCTGAGTGAGTCTTGCACAAAGACATTAAACTTGTGTATGTAGTCTTTGACACATAGACGACAAACAAGTGTCGGCTGAAAGGTGTTGTCTTCAGTCTAGACTAGGAGTTTAGTTAGGCAGTATCGTAAGTCCTAAGTTGAGTGGGTTTGTACAAGGTGTTGTATAAATCAAAGTCTTCTAGTGGATCCTACCCAAGGTGGTAGAAGGGTGACGTAGGAGCACTTGAAGTCTCCGAACATCCATAAACATGTCTTGTGTATTTAACTGTTTAACTATTGTTTTAAACGGATTTGGTTAGTTCGAGCTGATATCAGTTCAATTCTCACCATAACTCAACTTATATAAGCAATTACTAAGCCCCCTTATTTCAGTTATTCAGTTAAGACAAGCTAGCAGCTTTAAACTGATCATCTTTCTTAAAAAAGGATTACTTCGAGTATTTTCTGCTTGATTTAAAACCAAACTCGATTTAATTCATCGGTGTTTACATTATTAGAACATGAGTTATTGCAGCTCATTGATAATAGTGTGTTTGAAGCACCCTCGCAGGTGCTCATAACCTATCCCATCACATTATTTGTGTATCCTTTCTTTAACAAATATTCACTAAGACAATTATACCACATGCTACCAGATTGATTTAATCCATATAAGGATTTATGCAGTTTTATTGATAATCTAGCATTGGGTGCTTCACCATTTTCTTTCGATAGTTTGTATCCTTTAGGGACTTTCATATATATATATATATATAAGATAAGCAGTTACCACATCCATAAGTCGCATATCAAGACTTTCTGATACTGCTAAACTGATTAGGAATCGAAAAGTAATGGCATCCATCACAGGTGAATATGTTTCCTCATAGTCAATTCCAGGTCTCTGCGAGAAACCTTGGGCTACGAGTCGGGCCTTGTATCTTACAATTTCACCATTTTCATTCATCTTTAGTACAAAAACCCATCTATATCCTACTGGGATGACATTTTCAGGTGTTCGTACTACAGGTCCAAACACTTTATGTTTTTCTAGTGAGCCTAATTCAATCGGTATGATGTCAAGGGCGACATTTAGGACAAAGGCATTGTCAACAATTGTGTTATTTTTATCCCACAATTTTCGAGATGATATATGAATGTTCGGTTCTAACTCCTGGGAAGGTGCTTCAAACATAATATTCTTCATGAGCTTCAATAGCTCGTATTCTAAGAATGTAAACACTGATAAATTAGATCAAGTTTGGTTTGAAATCAAGCGGAAGACACTCGAAATAATCCTTCGTTAAGAAATCTGACTAATTTGAAAGTCTTTTAACTTGTGTAAACTAAATAACTGAAATAAGGGGGATCCGTTCTTGCATGTATCAGTTCAGTTATGGTGAGAATTGAATTGATAACAACTCGAACTGATCAAATCAGTTTGAAAACAGTAGTTACATGAAGTACACAAGATATGTTTATGGATGTTCGAAGACTTCAACTGCTCCTACGTCACCCCTTCTATCACCTCGGGTAGGATATACTAGAAGACTTTGATTTATACAACACATTGTACAAACCCACTCAGCTTAGGACTTACACCATTGTCTAACTGAACTCCTAGTCTAGACTAAAGGCAGCACCTTCCAACCAACACTTATTTAACGTCTATGTGTTAAAGACTACATACACAAGTTTAACGTCTTTGTGCAAGACTCACTCGGCTTATCAGTACGCTCAATTCTCTGTATATGTTAGTGATGGTGTGTGCATGTGTGAGAACTGATCTTATGAATACAACACGAATGTGTTCTCACACAATGAGAATTTTTCTTGTAGACTAAGATATTGGCATGCCCTATTTTTCTCTTGATTTTTTGATCTGCACACACACTTGTTTGTTAATGGTCTTGATCTTTTATTTATAGAGGCTTCAAGGCCGTTCATCAAGAATAATCGAATTTGTCCATTGTAGTTTGAATATGTTCCTCGATTTTTGTGTCTTGTCCTTTCTGACAATCATTTTGGAACACCTTGACTTTTAAGATCTACTGCAATGTCCATTATTGTCCTTTGACTGGGTAATTGCTTTCCTTAATGCACACAACTGGATTCCACTTAGATAATCTTGTCGTGTTCTGCAAACTGGTCGGCTTCTAACTGATATTATGAACTGGTCAGTTGAATTGGTCTTGAACTGGTGTGGTGAAATCAGTTGACTCGTCAGCCGAACTAATTTCACTGATTCAGTTGAACTGGTTAGCTGGGCTCCTCATCAGTTGATCTCTTCATCAGCTGGTCGGGCTTCTGAAGGTCTTCTGATGAACTGTCTATCAGCTGGACAATCAATTGAATTGGTCTTTGATATATCAGTTGAATTGGTTCAGTTTGAGCAATCAGTTGGTGCTTTCAGTTTGCGTCTCAATAGCTTCAGTTTGAGCAATCAGTTGGTGCTTTCTGCGCACTTATGTAAATTCATTAGAAAAAAATAATAATTTTTGTTAACATCAAAATCAACATTGCTAACATGAAATATTCCAACAATATATAATTTGTTGAAATCTCATTATTTTCATGAGAATTTATTCTTCAGGAATAATATTATCCAAGTTTGGTTCATTGATTTCTTTTACTATATTATCCAATATTGCTTCTTCGGGAGCTTTTAAATTTTTTTTATCTTGTATCTTCCTTTTTCAAGGTACAGTATCCTTGGAACCAATTGGTCGATCATGCTTCTGGCGTATTTTAGGTTCATTTGTAGGTCGAATAGTAGCTGGTCCTATGGGGACATCAATTTTTACAGGGACATTCTCTGCATGTATATGTGACTTTGTCACATTCTTTGTATTAACAAAAGTATCGGACAATTGATTTGCAATTGTTTGCAAGTGAATGATTCTTTCAACTTCTTGCTCACATTCATTATTTCAAGGATCATAATGAGATAGTGTTTTCTCATTCCAACAAACCTTTTGTTGTTCTTCGGGATACAACTTTATTTCCCCTAGATTTGGTAATTCTAACTCAGCGAAGTGGCAATCTGCAAATCTCGAAGTAAACAAGTCTCCTGTTAAAGGTTCCAAATATCTAATAATAGATGGTGAATCATATCCCACATAAATCCCAAGTCTACATTGTGGGCGCATATTGGTTCGTTGTGTAGGTGGGAAAGGGACTTGTAGTACACAACCAAATACTCGAAGGTGAGAAACAGCAGGCTCTCGAGCATAAGCAAGTTGTAAGGGTGAGTATTGGTGATAATTAGTTGGCCTTATAAAAATCAATGATGCAGCATGTATTATGACATGGCCTCATGCAGATGATGGAAGTTTTGTTTTCATTAGTAATGATCTAGAAATTAATTTCAAACACTTAATAAATGACTTTAATAAGCCATTTTGTGTATGAACATGGGGAACTGAATGCTCAACTGAAATCTCTATTGACATGCAATAGTCATTAAATTTCTGGGATTTAAATTTGCAGCATTATCAAGACGAATTGTCTTGATTGAATGATATGGAAATTGAGCTCGTAATTTAATAATTTGCACAAGTAATCTAGCAAAAGCTATATTTCAAGTTGAAAGCAGACTAACATGTGACCATCTAGTAGACGCATCAATCAATATCATGAAATATCGAAATGGTCCACATGGTGGATGTATAAGCCCACAAATATCCTCATGAATTCTCTCCAAGAAGGTTGGGATTTCAACATAAACCTTTGTAGGGGATCTTATAACTAGTTTGCCTTGTGACAAGCTACACATGGATAATCATTGTGTAAAAAAATCTTCTGATTCTTTAGAGGGTGTCCATGTTGAATTAATTATTATTTGTGCATCATTGTTGCCTCAGAGTGACCAAGTCGATCATGCTATAATTTGAAGCTTTGTTGGTCAACAAACTTATGATTTGTGACAATGTTTGCCTTGACTATTTTTATTGTTGTAAAATAAATTCCAGAAGTGACTGCACATAATTTTCTTTTTATCTGCTTCTGGCCAGATATAATAGATGTTATGCAAAATTATTCAAAATTATTTTCATTTAATGTTTCAATATGGTATCCATTTCGGCGGGATATCTTTAAAGCTACGCAATTTCTACTGGATTTGCTAGCATATAAAGTATTTTCAATATATAGGCTTGTATCATTGGTAAATAATTTTTGCCTTTCCATAACCTTCAATAATTTTTTATGCACCCGATATTGTTGCAACATTATTTTCAGCTAATGTTAACTCCAAAAAATATATTTTATTTTGAAGAATGGTATGTGTTATACCACTATCCGCTAAGCATTCATCATGACATATCATCATTAATCTAAAATAAAATATAACTCAATAAGCTAAATATGATATATGTAAGACTTTCTAAGAAATATTTTATTGAATAATAATAAAAACATTTATTTGAATAACAAAATAAACATCCACAACCTATACTAAACATGAATGAACATCAAAATAAAAAACAGATCATGATAACCTAAGAAATAATAGAAATTCAAAGTAGGAGCAAGACCAATAAAAATAATTATTTATTGTTTTCTAATACACTACCACCAATCAAATTATCTATATTTCTATCTGGATGAGCGAAGAAATCAGAGACGGCTAAGTTAGTTATATTAGTTGGATCATCATTGTCCAAAAATTAACTCAATTTTTCCATTTTCCTTGATTAAGTTTTGGTAGAGATCCGCAAAATATTTTGCCGACAGGTACGAGACCAATGCCCTTTCAATCCACGTCTATAACATTTTTCTTCATAAACTTTGGAACTATTGTCCATTGCTTCGTCATTATTGGAATTTCACTATTGGTGGCTTGTTTTATGTTTCTTTCCATTTTTTGCTGATAGTATCTTCTTTGGCCACACTCACGCGGTCGCGCCCACGCCCACGCCCACGCCCACGTCCACGTCCACGTCCACGTTGACTTTCATTGTTATGATTTTGAGTGGAATTACCATTTGTTTCAGGAAATGCAATTCCATATTTTTCAGGAAATGTAGTTCCATTTGCTTCAGAAAATGGTGTGGATCCAGTTGGCGCATTTGGTAATTTTTCATGAGCAGCTCATTGTTTTGTTCATTAACTAGTAAGCACAAGATAAGTTCAGATTACTTTTGAAATCCATGTTCACGATATTGTTGTTGCAGGAGGATGTTTGATGCATGAAAAGTTGAGAATGTCTTTTCTAACTATCTTGATCACAGTGACTTTCTCCTCACGAAGCAATCAGTGTGGAACTAGTCTGAATAATGCAAAGTTATAATCATTTACGGGACATAATATCTTGTAACTGTAGGTGCATCCATTATATCGGGCTATTAGGAGAACTATAGTTCTCTGATGGTCAAATCTTTCTTTTATTTTTTTCCAAAGCTCTCGTGGCTCTTTCACAATGAGATATTCGACTTTCAACCCATCATTGAGGTGATGAAAAAGAAAAATAAGTGCCTTTGCACGGTCTGCTAGACATTTCATTTTTCTTCTTGATGTGTATCTCCTAAATTAATAGAGACAAGTTGGATCTCGACATCCAAATCCATGATAAATAATTTTTTTTAGTCAAGTCAAGTGCCTTTAAATTCAAGTTTGGTTATATTCGCCATTGCAACTTAAAAACAATTATATAATTAGAATTATGACATATAGAGTAAAATTATATACTATTATTGAAAATAAATATTATAACAAATTATGCAAGGATAACACATGTTATCACTTTTACTATGTGGTTTTGAAATTTTGTATTCTATTCGTTAACTAACATCAATGAATATAAATAATAAATTATTTTATCTATTCATTATCTAGTCTTCATGTGTGCATAGAAAATGTAAATAAACATGATATCACGTAGTCTATCGAATTTGGTGTACATGGAGATATGTTCAATTAATAAATTATGTATCTATGTCAAATTTCTAATTTTGACAAATAAATTACCTTGTTCGCTAAGTAAGCTCCTAATATAAGAATCAATAAATTTCAAGTGAATAAAAAAATAGTAAATTTTTTTGTCCAATTAATATCAATTATATGTTGTGATGGACTCAAAACAATATGTGTTGTGATCGACTCAAAAACTAGTCATAAAATCTATCAAATAACTTCTATTCACACAATATTTAGCGACTAGTTAAATCATCAAAATTTAAATGATATAAATCCTAAACAAGCAAGTCAAGATATGATAAGAAAACTTGAATCAAACAACAATACATTTATATTTTATATTGAATTAATTTTTCTTCAAGAATATTGTTGAAACATTATATGTACAGTTATCTAAATTCTTTAGAAATATGAGTAACGTTATATTATTTTTTATATCAAATTATTCATAGATATTGATAGATCTTTATAATCTTAGATCAAGATTCTTCGCGAATATTGATAAATTCTTATACATCTATATTTTATTCATATATCTATCAATATTATCAACATAAAGTCGTGTTGTGCTACTTCAGGAGCATCAACATAAAATTAAAATTTGTACTTCTTCAGGAGCATCAATATAAATTATAATTTATGTTACTTCGGGAGTATCAATATTAAATCTAAATATTGTGCTTCTTCGAGAGCATCCATACAAAACTAAGAATAAATTATTTATAAATTTTACATTGAACAGTACTCGTGTCGATAACGTGTTGTGAATAGTAGAGAATATAAAGAAGAAAAAATGATTTGGAATGTTTTATTAATCATTTGAGACCTCTATTTATAGTACAGATTTACAGAGTTTGAATAGTTGATAACGTGATAAAATATAAATCTTATCCCAATAATCATCTACAGTATCTTATCTATAACAATATATTCTATTCTATATAATTTTTTTTTATGTTTTTCTAAAGAATATAAATTATGTTTCAAATAACATACATGGGAGGTAATTAGCCACAATCAAAGTTCTAGGCATGACATGTTTATAAATAATAATCGTATCTGATTTGTAATTTTTTTTAGTTATAACCATAGTAACCACATGTTAATCCTCATCAGTTCATTGTAAAGATTTACAATTTTTTTGGAGTTAAGAGAAGATATTTTTTGTTACAGTTGGATACGAACATGGATATCTCGTCTCAATTCTTTTAATATTATGTGTCATCTGTGTATAATTCAATTCACTTTTAAATTAATTAACCAATCTATTCTTCTTCATCTAAAAAAAACATGACCAATAATTTGCAATAAAGCAATAATAACAGCAATCATCACATTACAAATTCCAGCAAACGAGGGGTTCAAATTTCACAATCTTATACTTATTTTATTTTAAATAAATAATAAGTACGTGGCTTAGTTGATCGTCTCATGCAATTCATCAGGGGCAAGAAGCCATGAGACCAAAAGGGAAGGATTATGATTAACCCACCCTCACTAAACTGCGTCCTATCCCGTCTCCGCACCGCCGCCACTCGCACCCCACCGCAGCCATACCCCAATAATCCTCCCATATGCTGCTGCTGATAACTCGTACTCCCCATCCAATCCGGAAACCACATGGCTGCGGTGCCCTCTCCTCCCTCCTAACTCCTCCACCGCGGCTTCTGCTCCAACGCTGCCCTCTCAGACGGCGGCACCTCCTCCTTCTTAAGCATCTCCATCCTCTTACAAATCTCCTTCAAATTCTGATCAAGCAAACCACCCAATCATTCAACTCCGGACAGCCAATCCCTGCACCCCCTTCCCCGTCAAACACTGATACATAAGATGAGTAATCTCCTTCTCGCGGTTATCTTTCTGCAGTTTCTTGATCTGCTCCGCCGCCTTCGCGATCCGGCCTCGGATAAAAGACTCTTGGTTCACCATTTTCTTGCTTTGCTCCATCTCCGGCACCCGCCTGAACTGCGCTATCACACGCTGCGCTGCTCGTGGATCAGCCGGCCAGACCTCGGGAGTGGACTCGTAAGGACTGTACACGATGGCGCATGCGTCGATCCCGCACAGGGTGCTTAGCTCGCTCACCTTCTTCATGAGCCCTTTCTTTCTTTTCTTGTACGTCGCTTTTCGGGACGAATCATTTGTGATGAATGAGAGCTTCACCTTCTTTCTTGTCATTGTAGCAACGGAAGAAATGGTGGATATGGTAGTGTATGTGATGTGTGAGGAAGGTTGGGTTTGGTTTCTGGAATGGGAAATGGTGTTGCTATATATAAGGGTTCATGGGATTTGTTTGAAATTAAGAGGGGGATATTTTGGGAGTAATGTTTTCCAAGGTTTTGGTAAGAATTTTAATATTTTCATATCATTCAAATTATTGCTCGAAGATATGTGTGTATATCTATTAATGTATCGGTTAATAGACACATGCATGATGTTAATTTGACACTGTTAATTCATTTTTTTATTATCTGATAATTTGGACACATTTTTTCATGAAGTTCTTGTCCTCTTTTATTCATGTTATATGCGTATTTTGGTTTTTTTTATTTTGAGTGTGATTTTATTTTGAAGGTTTTTTTGGATTAAAAAATGAATTTATTTAATACTCGAAAATGAGATTTATATGCAACTTATTAAGCAAGCATCATGTTCGGGTAAATTGATAAGCGTGATGTAGTTTTCCTTCTCGTGTCCGAATTTGTAGAGTGAGTGAATAGTTTGAGTTAAATGAACAAATGATAACGATTCAGTAAAATACATCTTAATTATTCTTTTATAAGATAAAATTGATAACGATAGAAATTGAATGTATCGTTGGTTGGAGAATGAATTTCTAACAAATGAATATTTTGTTAGTGTAGAGTCTTTTGTGACATTTGCAGTTAGTCATCATGAGTATTTATTAAAATA